>NW_022196915.1:105520621-105548159 GCF_008632895.1 Mastomys coucha
CAATTCTTCACAGACTTAGAAAGAGCAATTGGCAGATTCATCTGGAACAACAAAAGACCCAGGATAGTGAAAACTAGTCTCAACAATAAAGGAACCTCTGGTGGAATCACAATCCCTCCCTCATTTCTGTCAGATGCTATGGCTACAGTGACACAAGAATAACTGATAAACATAACATTTAGGATATGTGTACCTCCAAGATTCTCCACTGTTCTGTCTGTTTAATCAACTTGGTTGATGAAGTAAGGAGTGGTCTGTGATGCAGGACAGTGAGGACAGAGGTTCTCATGGGGTTGAAAGCATTTACCAAAACAGCCCAGGGAAGTTTAGCCTTGTTATCCAAGTTATAAAACAGGTCATAGGCCTGGATGTTAACCCACATTCCTGGCCCTTGCTGTTTAAGGCCAAACAAGGATTCAACTGTGAGGCATGGATTTGAGCCCCAACAGGGCTCTTTGTACTTTGAGCAAAATTAAAAGAAAGAAAGAGAGAGAGAGAGAGAGAGAGAGAAAGAGAGAGAATGAAAGAAAGAAAGAGAGAGACTGAAAGAAAGAAAGAAAGAAAGAAAGAAAGAAAGAAAGAAAGAAAGAAAGAAAGGAAGGAAGGAAGGAAGGAAGGAAGGAAGGAAGGAAGAAAGAAAGAACCAAAAAACAGTTCTCTGGGTGTGTTGTTATGGTTCAAAGACCAAAAGGCCTAAAACTCCATCCTAAAATGTCCATGCACAGAATCTGCATCTGAGGCTCCATCAATGAAAGGCTCACTGAAATCCAGAGGCCAGTGTGATGTGCAGCCAGCTGCCTCCCTGCCATCTTGGCAGCTTTCCTGGGAGCCAGCAAGGATGGAGAAAGAAGGCCCAGCGACAGCCGGTCGTCTGCATCGCTTGTCCTGGTTCTTGAAACACACCAGTGAGGACAGTAATGGCACTCCACGTCCCACCAGCTCTGTGGACTCAGAGAGAGACAGAAGGAAATGGACAGCTCTAACTTCCTGATCTTTGGACTGTGGTTACGAGGATATTGGCTTGCTCTCAGAGGTTCCAGAAGCAGACAAATACGAACCTCCTCGATGGCTACTTCTACATTCTTCTGAGAGCCGAGAGCCCATCCCTCTAGGCTCTCCACAATCCTGCCAGCAACTCATATCCTTACGTGAGCCTCTAACCTGAAGGGACTTCCTGAAAGGGGATACATAAATCAAAGACTAGGGATATAGCTAAATGGTAGAGTGCTTGCCTAGCTTGTACAAGGTCCTGAGTTTGTGAATCAGCAATTCAGAAACAAGTTTAAAGAATAAAATTATCAAAATTAATAACAGTTACCCACAAGATACTGTTTCAGAAAACTGAATGAAAACATGATCAAAAAGACAGACCACGGTGTCTCTTAGTGAGCTTCTTTTGACCTCTCTTCTCTTCACTGTGAAAGAAAACAGCATTTATCAGCTTGTGTTAACTATACTCCACATTTTCCCACAAACACACATCACCATAAAAACTATGTACCTGACAGGCACATGTCTGTAAAATCCCCTTCCATTCTGTTCTCTGGGGTGAACCATGCCTGCACATCCTGTGGAATGTGTTATGTGTTAAGTATTGCATTATACTATTAAAATACTATTAAAATATTAAATTACCCCTCCCCCCAAAAATAAAAAGGTATCATTGGGACTGGAGAGATGGCTCAGCAGGTAGGAGTACTTGCTGCTCCTCCAGAGGACCCAGGTTCCATTCCAGGCACCCACATGGCCGCTCACAATCATCTGTAACTCCAGTTCCAGCGGATCCAGTGTCCTCTTCTGATTCCTGGGAGCACCCGGCAGGCACATGGTACATAGACATAAATGCATATACAGACTAAACACCCGTATACACATTTAAAAACAACGGATTCTCTAACCCTGGTTGGATTCCCAGTGAATGCAAACCACAGGTGCAGGAGTGAACTCCTAACAGTTTTGAAAACCCTTTGAGACCATGGCACTGTCCGTGCTCTCTGGGTGACCTCACTCCAGCGAAGATCCGTTCTGGGAAGCATGGTTTACTGGAAAGGGTTTCTGTCTCAGGAGACTTGCTAAGACGAGGCCAGCCCAGGGGCTGATGTCTGGCCCCTCTGGAATGGCCATCCTTGTTCATTTTAAAAACGGGTTTTTGCTTGGTGCTTAACTGACAGAGCAGCTCTGCAGGCCACGTATAGCCTGTGCATTAATCTCAAATCTTACTTGTCCAGAGAGGCCAGTTATATTACAGAAACAAAGAAGGGCAGAATGCAAAAGGAAAGGTATTTTCTGGCTTGAAAATGATCTAGAACCTAAAACCAAGCCAGGGGTCCCCAACTTACCTAAGATATAGACACGTGACCTCCTTTGAACAACGGTCTAGGCCCCGCCCTTCCCTCTGTGCTAGACAGCCAGGATGCACAATAGACTCCTTCTTCCCTCCCAGAGGGCCCTGTACACATTCTTAACTCTATCCCTGGCCTTCTACTCCTGAAAAGGCACTGACTTTCACCAGAGAGAAAAGGTCCAACAAGTAACAGAAGCACAAACGCCTGGCTAGCTTCAGACACAGCACACCCGTGCACTGTGTGTAGACGTGCTGTCGGTTTGCAAAAAAATGCTGCCCAGTGGCTGCTCGGCTCTACTGATTTCCTGAACAAAGGCTGGCTGCTCCATGCTTACTCGTGTGATGGCTGTAATTACCAGCATTATCCAAGTCTTACACGCCATTTGCCTTCTGCTCTCTATAAAGCCTGACAGCAAGGGACATGACAGGCCGGGAGGGGATGGACACACAACCCACGTGCTGCTTTTCTATACTCCCTGGCTGCCTCCAGAGCAACCTCCCCTACTCTCTCATCCAACGGTCACACTTTACCAACATGTGACAGGCAGCAGAGGGAGAGAGATTGGGACAGGTATACATTAAAAAAAGAAAGAAAGAAAGAAAGAAAGAAAGAAAGAAAGAAAGAAAGAAAGAAAGAAAGAAAGAATGGAAAGGAAAAACCACAGGAAGCTGGGAACACTAATTCAGGCCTACAATCCCAGGACTTGGGGGATAGGGCAGAAGAATCATAAGGTTGAAGCCAGCCTGGACCACACATCAAGTTTTAGGTTAACCTGGACTACATAATGAGATTCTATATTTTAAAAGTAGTGATAATAAATATTGTTGTTATTATTTGAAGACCAGGTTTAGCGCTTTTGAAAATTTGTAATCCCTGGTCACACATCCAGTCTGGAGGATTTTTTTCTCTCTTATTAATGAGTATTTGCTGGTCTCTCCCAATGGAGAAGTTGCAGGGAGAAGAAAGGGGCCTTTTGCATTCCTTCCTCTGCCAATCTCATCTCAGCATCTCAACTATGTACTTGGGTACTCCCATCATCCCTTGGGGCTGCTCCTACATGGAGCATCCCCATCATGAAGAGACCAGTAATCTTTGGGTCCTGCAGGACTGTAATGGGCATAATGACCGGTAGGTGACATGGGAGCTACCTGAGGATAGGGCAAGAGACCACTCCAGCAGACCTCTGTAAAGGACTGCATTTAGTTACCTGGGAAAATATCACTGATTGCCACTCAAGCCATTGTTCTGAGAGTGACAGTCTTCCTTAGTCTCTGAGGATTTGACAAAGTGTCATTGCTGCGCTCTGGTGTTTAATTAAGGTGTCAGGGCCTCTGTCACCTGAATTCAAGATGTCTAGAAAGGAGCTGCTGGGAACTTGGCTCAGCAGGTAAAGGGTTTCCCAAGCAAGTCTGATGACCCTGATCCCCAGAGTCCATAGCAAAAAGAGAGAAGCAACTCCTGAAGCATTGACCTCTGACGCACACACATCATATTCGTATGTGTGCATGCACACAGATACACACACATGCGCATACACCTAAATAATAATAATAATAATAATAATAATAATAATAATGGTGACATTTAAAAAGACGACATAGCTGATATCACTGCACAGCAGCTATGCCTATCTGTTCAAGACACATGTAAGATCAAGCCAATCAAAATCCCAGCATGGATGAAGGATGGGATTTCCACCCAGGCTCTAGCCCTACCTGTGGAGCAGCTGATGCTGGGGAAAGTGGGGATCACTTTTCCTTGAAGGAATGGCCTGTGGTAGGTTGCCCATGCGCTCAGAGAAAGCTCCTATACCAATGTGCATATGCTCAACCCAAACCGGTTTAGAAGGGCTATTAATAACCACATTCATAGATAATTAAACTAATGAAAAATCTTTAAGTTGGACAGAGATGGGTTGGTGAGTCCCAGGGGTTGAGGAAATGGAGGGAGGTGGTAGAGAATAGATAGGAAGATGCATTGTATACAGGGAAGAAAGTTTCAAAGAACACATTGTATATGTGAGTTTAAAAATATTTTTAAAAGGGAGATGTGTAGAAAGAGTAAGCCTGCAAGACTGAAGGAGAAGGTCAAAGCCATAACTCAGAAGCAAGGGACAGGCAATACAGGAAGGGTTGGTGGAAGCTTGAACTGTCCCAGGGGAGCTGAATAAATACTTGGGGTAAGATTCAGCAAAGTCCAAGCAAAATGACCTTGTCCTGTTCATATATATATATATATATATATATATATATATATATATATATATATGTGTGTGTGTGTGTGTGTGTGTGTGTGTGTGTGTGTGTATGTGTGCACATGTGTGTGTATGTGTGTGCGCGTGTGTGTGTGTATGTGTACATATATATGCATATATATGTAAATATAAATGTAAATAGTGACCTCATGAGGACCAAAGAAGCTTGGACCCTGTGGTGATACATTCTTCTGTGTCCCCCGAGGCAAGAGGAAACTTGGAATACGTTTGCATCTCATGACCTTGCATTTTTAACCAGACCTCAGATCTGGTGAACTGATAGATCTCAGAAGCAGTCGGTGGTTCATGGCGATTTTCTGGAATCTGATGACCTACCTGATCTGAGCATGCTCAGACATAGCTGTACCTTGTGGTCTTTGCACAGGGTAAAAGTAGAAAGTTGTATGGCAGAGATCAAATGTACAGAACCACGTGGTCAGATTATTTATCACATGCCTCTGAACAGGACAGTGAGTGCACCCTATGCAGGGAGCACAGAGTAAACTGCTCATCAAATATAGCTGCATCTATCCTTCCAACTGAGGACCTACTGTGTGTCAACTCCTAGTGTACAGATTATTCTAACTCACAACAGTTTTGCTTCATGGCAATTAATGTCATATATATGTATATTTGTGTGTGTGTTTACTGTACTCACAGTCATGTTTTGGGACCACCCAGGTCAAGAGATGATCTGAAATGGCCACTGGTTCAACAAATGATACAACATAGTACTCAGGGGAAACCAGCTAGGTACATAGCGCAGTACCCAGCACTGGTGATGTTAGAACCAGGTAGCACTTAGTTCTCCATGAAATGACAGGCGATGATCATGGAACCATGAAAGTGAACACAGATCTCCCCTGACAGGCGTGTGACTATGACAGTGAACACAGACCTCCCCTGACAGGCGTGTGACTAAGCAAGGCTGGGCCACCTTCCCATGAAGGAGCTTTCAGAGGTGCTGATGCAATTGGGCACCAGGTTCCTAGGAGATGTAGGACTTCTCTGACCATTGGCTTTGGAACCAAAGACTCCCAAATATCCTTAGCAAACCTTTCTTAAGCCACCTGGCAGTCCATGATGGCATGTGCCATCAACCACCATACCATCTCTTCTCTGAATTGGCTTGAGTGAACAGACACTCTCCTGGCCTTCTCTGGTGTTCTGTCCATTTTCTGATGAAACCTTCATATTTTTTGTCTTGTCCAGTGTCTTAAGTAGGGTTTTACTGCTGTGAACAAACACCATGACCAAGGTGACTCTTATAAAAACATTTAATTGGGGCTGTCTTACAGGTTCATAGGTTCACTCCATTATCATCAAAGCAGGAGCATGGCAGTATCCAGGCAGGCATGATGCAGCAAGAGCTGAGAGTTCTACATCTTCATCCAAAGGCAAACAGGAAAAGACTGGCTTCCAGGCAGCTGGGAAGAGGGTCTGAAAGCCCATGTCCACAGTGACACACCTACTCCAAGGCTACACCTCCAAATAGTGCCACTCTCTGGGCCAAACATATTCAAACCACCACATCTGGTCACTTGTTTCCCATAGGTCCTGGAATTCAATGTTAGACTTGATACCTGTGATGGCTATTCCTGGTTGTCAATTTGACTATATCTGGAATGAACTACAATCCAGAATTGGAGGACTCACCTGTGATCCATATCTTGAGGTTGAAAGATATAAGTTTCTGACCTGGATCTTGGCATGGAGATCTTGAGGCATAGTGGCCATGAAAAGCTTAGGCCCAGGCAAAGTAGTATACAACTTTAATCCCAGGATGCCGAGGTAAAGAAATCTCTGAGTTCAAGGTCAGCCTGGGACAAAGCAGGTCCCTGATCCAGGCTTGGTGGTATATACATTTAATCTGGGCCACAGCTTCTGCTGGAGGCCTACATAAGGACGTTGGAAGAAGGGAGATTCACTCTTCTTGGCCTGCTTGCATTTCCTTGCCAGCACATCTGTTGGAACCTACTTTTACAGGAGGCCAGCTGAAACAACTAGCTTGTGGGACTGAGCAACTACTAGATCCTTGGACTTCCCATTCTCATCTGACCATTGTTGGGTTAGTTGTACTATAGACTGTAAGTCATCACAATAAATTCCCTCAATATAGAGAGACATTCTTTAAGTTCTATGGCTCTAGAGAACCCTCTAGAGAACTAATACAATATCCCATCTCAACAGTCACTCCCCACAGACAAAACAAGAATTACAGGATTTCTTGATATTAGATATGTAAGTACAGTTAACCTGCAGACCCAGGAGGTCTAGAGTATTAGAAGTGGTCTTCCATATTTTTGTATTTTGTAATATTTATTTTTACTATTTTTAAGTGTGTGTATGTATGTGTGTGTGTGTGTGTGTGTGTGTATGTGTATGTGTACCTGAGTGCCATGCTCATGGGGGTCAGAAGAGAACATCAGATCCCTTGGAGCTGGAGTTACTGGAAGTTGTAAACAATCTAATGTGGATGCTGGGAACTTCTGTAAAAGCAATCTATGCTCTCAGCTTCTGTGCAATCTCTCAAGCCCCCTTCTATACCTTTTAAATAGAGTGTCTTTGAGAATTTCATACATGTATATGATGTATTTACATCATATTTGCTCAGTCCCACTCCAGCTCATCCCAGAATCCCCTATCCCACACCTCCCTCACAACCTCATGTCCTCTTTTCTCTGTCTTATTCAAGCCCCTGAGTCTAACTTGTGATGCCCATACCCACATATGCGAAGGGCCATCTACTGGGATCCAGTCACCCTACGCTTCCCAGCATTCATCCACTGTGATTAGCTTCTCCTCTGGGGCGAGGCTCATGTCCCCCTACCCCACCCATGCTGGAGCGTTGGCTGGCTTGACCTTGTGTAGGCAGCCACAGCTAGTGTGAGTTCCCAAGTACAATGCTTCTGTCATGTCTAGAACACATTACTTTGCCCCGTCCTCACCAATCCCTGGCTCCTACAGTCTTTCTACTTCTGCAACAAGCTTTAGAAGGAAGAAATGTGATACTGATGATCCGTTGATGGCTGAGCTCTGCATTTTGACCAGTTATGAGTCTCTGTATTAACTGCTGTCCTTAAACAGGGACTTGAAGAGGTGTGTTCTTCTCTGCTAAAACTGCTCACCTCATCCTTACAGCAGAAACAATCATACCATCTGACAGAATATTTTAAAATAACCAGTTCCTACCACATTCACAAACAAGACTGCAAATTGCTCAATCTTAAGGAATCTAACACAAATTTCCTTTTCCTGCTTGGAGAGAGAATGCTTATATTAGTTTTGTTTCAGATGGTAGGAAGGTTGAGTTCATTACAGTGGGAAAATCACAAGGGACCCAGAGCAACAAAGATCTCACTCCGCCTCATCTGACTCCCACCAGCTCTCTTTGGGCCATTATACCTCATATAATGCATTCTAATGGTTCAAAATGACAGTGTGTTGTTTACAAATGACTCCACTCCTCAGGAAACCCAAGAGCCTGTGCACACTAACAGGGCTATTGATAGAAAATGCAGTACACAGTGTGACAGGAGCTGATCCCACCTTCCTGTCCTATTACCTTTATAGAGGTCAAATTTGTGTGTTTATCAGCTCAGAGGCAAAGCCTGAGGAGCACAACTGAGAAACACATCAGAGGACAATGCTGAGAACTCCCAAAGGTGAAACAACCTCCAGTGCTGAGTGTCCATACCACGGACACAGATCTGACCCATTCTGACCTGGACATGTGGGTCATTTGATCATGTGAATCAAATATTCACATATTTAAATGTCTGACTGTCTCAGTAGAACAATGTAGGGCCCAGAGACTTTCACCTTGTGTTTCCAATGACCAAGATGCAAACCACTCATGGTGCATGATGACTGTGGTCAGTGGTCCTGTAATATAATACCTCTAATGAGTCATCACCTCTTAGGAAATCGATGCTGACATTGGCAGCAATGGCTGTTGTGGTTGAATGGGATATGACCCTTACAGACTCACGAGTTTTAATACTTTATCCTGAGCACTGTTTGGGAATGTCATGGAACCTTCAGGAAGTAGAGTCTCCTGGAGAAAGTTCATTATTGAGGATTGTTTCCAGGCTTAATGTCCAAAAATTACCAAGCTGGTCCTAAAGGAGATCATCAGCTTTAACATATAAGATATACCATGTTGGTACATAATATCATCTGTAAATATGTAGTGTATTTCATGTGTGTAGTATATCCTGCTGGCCTGCTATCCAGGTTGGTGTCTGTCCAACTCAAAGGATTTATTGGAAACACCTGTGATCGACAATCAAGCCATGAAGAATAATAACAAAGAACACAGTGGAATAAGAGACAACGGGTTGGAAGTGCAAGTAACTATAGCTTTAAACATTTAAAATGGTAGCAAGCTGTTGTTCTTCCATGTTCTTACCAAATTCTTTATGTACAACTTTAACAGATATAGAGATAGAGATATATGTTATGATCAACAATGCTACATATACTTAATAATCTCTAGTGCCATCTTAAACCACCATCCATTCTACTGACAATTTTATATGCATCTCCCTACATGTCCCTGTGTTTGTGTGTGTGCGTGCATGTGTGCATGCATGCGTGTGTGTGTGTATGTGTGCATGTGTGTGTGAGTGTGTGTGGGTGTGCATGTGTGTGAGTGTGCGTGTGTGAATGTGTGTGTACGTGTGTGTGCGTGTGTGAGTGTGTGTGCGTGTATGAGTGTGTGTGAGTGTGTGAGAGTGTGTGTGTGTGAGTGTGTGTGAGTGTGCATGTGTGTGAATGTGTGTGCGTGTGTGTGTGAGTGAGTGTGTGTGTAGGTGTGTGTGAGTGTGTGCGTGTGTGTGCGTGTGTGTGTGCGTGTGTATGTGTGTGTGTGAATATATAAATGACAAGCTGATGAGTCCACTTTTGTTGATGGTATATATATGGCTTCAGGGCTGACCAGTTTGTACTGGATAATCAATCCCCAGAAGACTCTAATTCTCCCTCTCCTGCCAGTCCTTACTTGCTGATAGCTTTTTTTGTCCACTGGTCGTACCCCACAAATTTCGCCCTTCTACATTAGCATGTCTACTGATATTGCTATTTTCAGTCTTGTATGTGCAGCTGCTTCTGGGAGAGACTTTCGCAGAAGACTTACCAATATTCTTGCTCTTACACTCTTTCCACCCCATCTTCCCTAATGTTCCCTGAGCCATAGATGCAGGAGCAATACACTCTCTTTAAAATTTGTATAGCTGTAGACAGGTTTCTGTAGAGATTATGTTCCTCCAAATGGAACTGGGGGGTCAAACGGTATGCACACATTACATTTACTAGATGCCACTCGATTACCTTCCCAAAGGCTGTAGCAAACTTAACCTCCCTTGGCATTGAATGATGTGTGCCTTTCCTACCCCCTCACCAGCACAGCATGCTGTGAATCCTCTAGATGTTGGCTGGTCCAAGGGGAAACTGAAACCCATCATTGGTTGCCCATTCGCCTGCCTAGCAGGAGGATAACTACCTTTTCACATTGCGTTGACCACATATGCTTCCTCATTAGCAAGCCAGGAGGACAAGAGAGGACCACAAACATGTGACACACAGGAAATGACACAATGAAATATGTTATTGGATATAAACAATATATGTTAATAAAAGCATTTAAGAAAGTTTTCCTTCATGTGGTCTGTGAATTGGGGTTTTTTTTTGTATACTTTTTTTAAAATTAGATGTTTTCTTTATTTACATGTCATACAATACCTCCTTTCCCAGGTTCCCTTCTAAAAAAATAAAATAAAATAAAATAAACAAAAACAAAAACAAACGCCTGTTCCCTTCCCCCTCCCCCTGCTCATTACCCCACCCTCTCTTGTTTCCTGGGTATTCTAAACTTTTGGGCTAATATCTACTTTTCAGTGAGTGCATGCCATGTGTGTTCTTTTGTGATTGGGTTACCTCACTCAGAATGATATTCTCTAGTTCCATCCATTTGCCTAAGAACTTCATGAATTCATCATTTTTAATAGCTTTTTAATAATTGCACTCCATTGTGTAGATGTACCACATTTTCTGTATCCATTCCTCTGTTGAGGGACATCTGGGTTCTTTCCAGCTTCTGGCTATTATAAATAAGCTGCTATGAACATAGTGGAGCATGTGTCCTTATTACATGTTGTTGAAGAAGGAAGACCACAGTGTGGATACTTCAGTCCTTCTTAGAAGGGGGATCAAAATACCCATGGTAGGAAACACAGAGACAAAGTTTGGGACAGAAACTGAAGAAAAGGCCATCCAGTGACTGTCTCACCTAGGGATCCATTCCATGTACAGTTACCAAACCCAAACACTATTGTGGATGCCAACAAGTGCTTACTGACAGGAGCCTGATATAGCTGACTCCTGAGAGGCTCTGGCAGTGCCTGACAAAAACAGAAGTGGATGCTCACAGCCATCCATCGTACTGAGCTCAAAGTCTCTAATGGAGGAGCTAGAGAAAGAATCCAAGGAGCTGAAGGTGTTTGTAGCCACATAAGAGGAACAACAATGTGAACCAACCAATACCCCCAGAGCTCCCAGGGACTAAACCACCAACCAAAGAGTACACATGGAAAAACCCATGGCTCCAGTCACATATATAGCAGAGGATGGCCTTGTGGGACATCGATGAGAGTAGAGGCCCTTGATCTTGTGAAGGCTTGATACTCCAGTGTAGGTGAATGACAGGACAGGGAAGCGGGAGTGGGTGGGTTAGTGAGCAGGGAGAGGGGGGATAGAATAGGGGAATTTTTGAGGGGTTAAAATTTGCAATGTAAATAAAGAAAATATCTAATAAAAAAAAGTTTTTCTTGGTTCTCACAGAGCCCAGACTTGCTTTTCTGATGTTGCCTTGTTCTTTTAGCATGACTCAATCCCTCTCCAGTGCTGCTTTTGTCTTATACATACATAATTCATGTTTTGCTCCTAATTCTGACATCTAAATTATCTGAGGGTTCTAACTCCATATTGTTTATTATATTAGTCACCTTCTTTTTCTCCAGTAATCTGAGAGTTTTCATATATCCAGACCCAAGCAATTTAACATAAACAGTACAGGTATATCTCAGGGGATTCTGGCAAAAATAACATCAGGAACAACATGCTAACTTTTGGATTCAATGAACAGCCATGGGTTCTCTTTTTCTCCCCACACATTGAAGCTTCCCCCCAGCAGAGCACGTGTGGCAGCCACCTCATTACTTACATCCCTGCTTCCCCCCTCTCTCTGACTCTTCAACAATCCATACTAGAGTCACCAAGTCTTCCCCTGTTGCTCTGAACACGACCTCCAACTCTTAGCCAGGATTACAAGGCCATGTGTGACCTGCTTCCCCTTGACTAAATCTTCCCAATCACTCACAAGCTCTAGCCATAACAAACCTCCTTGTCTTCCATGAAGCCAATAAACATGAAGGGGGCCTGGTCAGGAAGACGGAAGCGGGAAAGGTGAGAGCCTGTTGATCATCCTGGAGACACTGGGTGAAGACTTGCCTGAAGTCTGGTTTGTCTTAAGGTTTTGCAAGTCTATCTGTGGCTATTATTGCTTCTTCCTTCCTTCCTTCCTTCCCAGAAATCAGCGCATGTCCAGGCAAACCAGAGATTGGTCGGCTGTGTCACTTTCCTAATGATGTTCCAGAGACTTTCCAAGGAACGTTAGTCAGTAGCTGAATTAAGCCATCTTTACAGAGACCTGGATTCTAGTTCAGGGCTCAGAGAGAGCTAAGATAGCAATGCTATGTCAATGTCAGTATGTAGCAGGGTTAGACAGACAGCTCAGCAATTAGAAGTGCCTGCTGTGTAAGAATGATGACCAGAGTTTGATCCTAGTACCCACCTAACACTCCAGATGCTACTACAAATCCAGCTCAAAAGGATCTGGTGCCCTTTTCTAGTCCCTGTGAGCAGAGCTTTAATGCCCTGCAGACACAGACACACAGATACACTGACACACACAGAGACACACACAGACACACACACAGAGAGACACCCACAGACACACACACAGACACACACAGAGACACAAACACAGACACACACACTGACACACACAGACACACACAGAGACACACAGAGACACACACACAGACACACACACAGAGACACAGATACACACACAGACACACACACAGACACACAGACACACACACAGACACATACACAGACACACACATGAATAAATAAACCTTTTGTTAGAGAGCAGGTAAATCAATACTTCCTGGCATTTAAGGAGCAAGCTAACTTTTTGATGGTCTAAACTCACTTTCCCACATCATGTAATGTGGAACCCTGTATTAGAAATAAAAAACAGAAAGGAATAAATTCAACATGGCTTGTGTCAATGCCTGTATCTTCACCACGAAGTACAGTTTGGTCCCGTGTGTTTGGCAAGAACAAGCTCTACAGAGAACAGCTTTTTGGTGTGAGATACAAAGTATGAGTCTGACCCTGTGGTCAAATTCCCCAGACTCTTTCCTGAGAACTTTGCATTCCCAGAATCAGAAGGATGTACTAAAATATGCTTTTGAAAATTAAAAAGGCAAAATAATTAAAATCTCCCCATGTGGATATTCACCTTTTGTTAATTAATACCACTTGGTTAAAGTCAGTCACTCCCCCTTAAGACTCCTTCTGGTCGAAATTAGAATAACAGCCACACCAGTGACTAAAGCCATCAGTGTGTCATTTTCTTATGACCCAGTAAACATTCCAGAAGAGTCCTGGTATTTGCCATAATCTCTTAAGTCATCACACATCCAAATAAGTCATGAACAAGAGTGGAGTTCTTCTCACTCTGTGTGTAATAGGAATCTATAGTTGTGTGCTAGCTTCCAATTTACAGGATCATTTAGGAATACACACTATTGTGTTGAGTTTAACAGTGATGCTCCTGTCCTGTGATATATGTAATCCTGAACACCATCCTGGTTTTCCAGATGATGAGATGAAAGGAGGAAAAGGGGACAATTTTTGACCAACTTCTCACACAGAAAACATCAAGTAAGAACTTGGGTACACCATGCCTTGCTCACCAGAAAATGCTGAGTGCCCAGAAGTATGGAAGCTGAGAAAATGACCCAGGACTGACCAAAGCCAGGTCTGGCTGCATCCCTGCATTCAGCATCTTCATTCTCCTGCCACTGCTCAAAGGGACACGAAAGGAGATGAAGCCAAGGTGCAGGGGGAGCCACGGAGATCTGCAGGGTTGTCTGTTAAACCTGCTCCTTCACATCCAGAGCCCAGGAGGGAAGGTACCCAGTGGGGAAATGGAAGAGCTGATGAAGGATGTGAACCATCTTTCAGAAAGTGGAGACCAAGCACTAAGACAGGCGCCGGAGATGCGAAGTATGTCTGCATTTCTGAAAACTGGGGACGGTACAGCTTGAAATACTGGTCTCTAACAAGTTTTATAAAAATGCAGAATTCTGTTTTACTTTAAAAAAAAAATAGCAATCAGACACTTTGCAGGAAAGGAACATGTGTCAATAACAAAATGTCTCCCAAGCTGACTTGGTGTGGGGAAAACACCTTCCCTGATCATTTTGAATGACTCCTCTTGGTGCCCAAGAGGGACTTCCTCATGTTGACGTGCATGACCACCAATGTCACAAAATGCCTCGGGATGGGGTAAAACTATAAATTCATCTTTATACCCTCCTCCCCATCTACCATCAACACAGACTTAACTCCCTTAAGACTAGACACCTGTTGGGACCTGATCCCTGAGAAGTGAATGTGCTGGTCTACCAGGAAATCTGGGCATTGAAGTGACATCTTTTGAGTATTCCTCAAAAGAGCAGTGGTGTCTTTTCTGAAAGACTATGGATCTTCAGACTGAGAAGTCTTCCATTTTTATTTTGTTTCCTGAAAGTCAGGTCAGCTTGTGAAAAGTTGTTGGAAACGTTAGCTTTCACTCTGCATGCCCCTGTCTCAAAGCATCAGATGCAGACGTTCCTAGGCTCTTCTGTGGCTTTCTGATCCTGTTGGTCTACCCACAAGGGGTGTTTGGGAGCTCTTACTTACTGCTAATGATTGGGGGCCGGTGTCCTGGCTGAAATGCTATGATTGCATTTGAAAATACCCTTCATAAAGATGGATACAATTTAAAAAGAGACAAAAAGGTGTTGAATGCCTTCCCCAGCTCCTGCCCACCAGGATGAAGATGCCCCTCACAGTGCAGTTTCTCTGCCACAGGTAACTTGCTCA
The DNA here is from genome assembly GCF_008632895.1 of Mastomys coucha. Taxonomy (NCBI): domain Eukaryota; kingdom Metazoa; phylum Chordata; class Mammalia; order Rodentia; family Muridae; genus Mastomys; species Mastomys coucha. The sequence goes on from NW_022196915.1 coordinate 105,535,442, forward strand.
GCTCAGTGGCAATGAGGCCTTGTCTCTACCCAAGGCTAAGGCTGAAATGACTTATTCATTGGCAGAGCTCTGGACCCCTCCTAATCTATATACACAGCTGCTACTGGTTTCTGCCTGTGCCTCTCACTTCCTGTGATTGGTTCTGTTCGGCACTTCATTATATTCAAATGACATAAGGATCCTCTCCCGAGACACCACAGCTTGCAGAGAGTGAGTGGCTCCTGAGGGTAAATTACACATTAATAACAAGCCTTCCTATTAATCCCGTAGCCTTGGGCAAAGTTCCTATTTTAGTCAGATCTGCTATTTAAGACAGAAGCATGCTTCAGGTGATGCTGACACTGAGCCTCATGTTAAAGCAAAGCATCTCCTTAGAAACATGGGTATTCACACAGTAGAAACTAATCGGAGAGCCTTGGAATCTGTGCCTTTCACTCCAAAATGAGATTCATTCACAAAAAGGTAAAACAACCATAGAGCTATGGTCTTGTCCAGCTATGCTTCTGAGAATGGCATCTCCAGTCTGTCTCCAGTCTCCCTATCCTCTTTCCTGTCTGTTTTTCTGCCATGGTCACCTGACATGAGGATGCATGGATCTTGCTAGAATTGGCTCCCATAGGCCAGTGACATTCGTTGACTCTCTTCACAGCAGCACATGGGGTCAGCACGTGTCAGTGGGTAGGAGAGTCTCTAGAAAAGGACATCAAAAACATAAACATGGGAATTAGATACAGAGGCAAGAGATGCAGCAAAATCCTAGCACGGAGAGAGGACTCAGTTCCATTCTGAGCACCACCTTAAATGGGTAAAGCAGTTCATGCTTACAGTCCCAGCAATCGAGAAGCAGAGGTAGAAGGATCATGAATTCATGGTCAGTAGTAACTACATTACAAGATCAAGTCCAGCCTAACTACATGAAAGGGGTTTGGAAAAAAACAAATAGATGTTCCCTCCTGCCCCAGCCCCTCCCAAGCCCACTCCCAAGCCCAGTCAGCTCTGCCTCCTATTCCACAGGCCACAGCCTGTCTCACTTGGCTTTCTTTAGAACTTAAACTAGAAAAAGGAACAAAAAAAAAATAGAGCAGGTGCTGTGATGAGCCTCCTCCTCCTCCCCTCCCAACTCTGACAAACACCCCAGCCTCTGGTAACTACCCCTCAACTGTCAAATTCCTTGAGATCAGCCTTTACATTCCATATATGAGTGATGAAACGCTTCGCCTTTCTGTGCCTTGAGTATTTCTCAATGCCATGATTTCAATTTCCATCCAGGTTGTTGCAGACAACAGCACGCTATCTTTCTATGCCTAAATAGTATCGGCTTATGCCTCCACATCACAGTTCATTACCGAGAGAGGTTGGGATCGGAACTCAAACAGGACAGGAGCCTGGAGACAGGAGCCATGCAAAGGCCATAGAGGGTTGCTGCTTATAGAACCCAGGACCACCATCCCAGGGATAGCATCACTCACAATAGGCCCTTCCTTATCAATCATGAATTACAAAAATGCTATACAACTAGGTCATATGGATGCATTTCCCTGGTTGAGGCTCCCCCTTTTCAGATGACTCTAGCTTATGTCAAGTTGACATAAAACTGGTCCACACACCTGGTAAGTGTCCTTGATCTTATCCCTTGGGGGGGGGGGGATAATGATAGCATGTCCTTTGAAACAGGGACTTCAAGAGGTCTCTGAGCTATTTGCCAAAACACACAACAGGGGAATGGTCTCAGAGCAGCTCCCAATCACTGTTTGCACAGAAGCGATTTCAGGGTGAATTGTTGTTGCTGCTGTTGTTTCTTGTCTTGTTCATTTGAGCCAATTATTTAAAGCAAAGCTGCCTTTCGCATTAAAAACCCAGTGGGCAGCTTGTAAGCATCAGACAAATTGCTCTGGGGGTTCATTTGCAGAATCTATTATCTGAAATTGTCAAAATCCTTTGCTTTGCTTTTTTAGGGGGACAGTGGGGACCCAACACTTACTTCATTCCACGTTTCCCACACTGAGAACTGAAGCTCAAAGGCACGTTTTAGAATACAGGGTGGCAGCTGCAGCTCCCCACAACCTTCCCAATCTTTGCAGTTTCTATGAGCCTTATGAGACGGAAGGAGTGACTGGACACACTGAACTGTCCCTACACGCACTAACAGCCCCGATATGGATGCCTCCCCCTATCAAACAGGACAAGTCAGGCAGGCCCACTTCTTCCAGAAAAGGTTCACCAATTACCTGACACCTGGCTCCCCTTAGAAGAGTGAAAATTAAGCCCCAAGGACATAGAACCCTTCCTTGACAAATAGACCTGACTCAAAGAAGGCAGCTCACTTCAATCATGCTGCCTCAGTTTCCTGAGCTATACGCTCTTTGAAACATGATAAAGAAAAGCCTTTATGTTCAGTGCCCATAAAAATGAGCAAGGGCTTCAATTTCCTTATTTGTTTTTGAATAACTGAGCCTCTATGTGTTAAATTGATGACCAGCCACATTCCCAGAGAGGAAGAAAATAGCAACAGATTAAAGGAGCCAGGGGCTCCATTGCTTTCAGCTTCAATCACCTGCCCAGACTTCATTTTCTGTTCAGGCAGAGCCTGGGGAGCTGATTAGTCTGGTCCAGCTTCCAGAAGCTACATTGTAAAAGGCAGATCAGGAGGCATGAATGCCCTGTTATGTTTATTTGTGGTATATGAGTTGGAGCTCAGAACCAGCCATTCCTGCTATGGGGTGGGGCAGTTAACATTTATATAATGCTGAGCGTTGTGCTTGCTGATTCTAGACACTACCAAAAATATAAAAATAAAAACTCGAGGAAGCTAAACACAAAACAAAGGTGATTACCTGTAACTAAGGAAGAAATAAAATGAATTGAAGTACTCATTAATTTTCAAAACAGCAAGTGTAATCCACAAAGGGATTACTACCCATTGGGATTTCAGAAATGTAGACATCATTGTCCTCAAGTCCCGTCAGGTCTACAAATTTGGCATCTGTATTCATTCGAGTTCTCTAGATAAAGGAAACACATGAGATGAATATACCTGAATTTATTGCTTACATGGTATCCTTAAAGGCATAGTTTCTAACTTACCTCACTTGCTTCTTATGTACCCATGGACAGCTCTCTGACTCTCTCTCTCTTCCTCCCACCCTTTCTCCATCCCTGCCTCCCTCTCTCTTTCTCTACCTTTCTCCCTCCCTCCTTACTTCCCTCCCTCTTCTCTCCCTCCCTCCTCCTGTCTCCTCCTCCTCATTCCTTCTCCTCCTCTGTTCTCTCTCTCTTCTCCCTCTCTGTCTCCTATTGGTAAAACAGACTTTATAGCAGCAGTGTAGAATTCAGTGGGTTAGAGGGTAGGGTAACACTGGTAACATGATCATTCTTGGAGAGAGCTTACCCGGCTCTAACTTCACCTTTATTTGTGTGATTATTTGGTTAAGGCTGAAGATAGAAATCAGTGAGCCTTTTCTGTAGGGCCTCTGACATGATTTATTGGATCTGCTGTCACAAAAACATTACAGACAGGGAGTCTTAGACAAAAGTGACAGAAATTCACCCTCATAGAGTGGGAATTCCAGGATAAGGCACCCATGGTTCAGTCAGTCTGAGGAGATCTCCTTCCCATTGTATTCCCTGTGGTGGAAAGATAGATCAACAGCCTTGTCTCTCTGCCCAGAAGTTCAGAGATCAAGAGAGAGCCACTCAACTAATGTCTTAGTTATGGCTACGTATTGCTGTGATGAAACACCATGACCAAAACCACTTGGGAAGAAAGGATCTATTTGGTTTATACTTCTACATCACTATTCCCCATAGAAGGAAATCAGGGCAGAAACCTGGAGGCAGAAGCTAATGCAGAGACCATGGGTGGGTGCTGCTTACTGGCTTGCTCCTTCCTCATAGCTTGCTCAGCCTGCTTTCTTATAAAATCCAGGACCACCAGCCCAGGGATGGCCCCACCCACAATGGGCTGGGCCCTCCTCCATCAATCACTAATTAAGAAAATTCTCTATGGGCTTGCCTATGGCCTGACCTTATGGAGGCATTTTCTCAGTAGAGGCTCCCTCCTCTCTGATGACTGTAACTCATGTCAAGTTAGCATAACACAGCCAGAACAGCTTGGATTTTTACTAATAGTATTTTTCTACCATAGAGTTTACAGTGAGGTTCTGGAGGAGCTACAAGCAATGGCAGTAGCCTGCAGTTTGTGTAGAAGAAGAGGATCTATGTAACCCCACTGAACAGTAGCTCAAAAGGAGGAAACCCATAGCGAGCACTGAGCCTGTTATCTGATACCTTATAGAGTCTGGGAGAGTTCTTTCTCCATCTACCCCAACTTGTAGATGTAAATACATATAATATAGGAAGCTTCTGCTGTTTCTATCTTAAGAGATAACAGTAGTGGACATGTGCAGTGAAATAGAATTTCATCAGTGTAACAGCAGTTACACATTAGAACTCATGGTCGCTGGAATAGCAAGTACAAGATTCATGCAAGAACAAGCCAGTCAAGGTCCAAGCATAGTTAGGAGAGGTCTCATAAAATCCCACCACCCAATAGTTAGTCAAGGTCTAAGCATAGTTAGGACAAGTCAAGGTCTAAGCATAGTTAGGAGAGGTCTAAGCATAGTTAGGACCAGTCAAGGTCTAAGCATAGTTAGGACCAGTCAAGGTCTAAGCATAGTTAGGACCAGTCAAGGTCTAAACATAGGACCAGTCAAGGTCTAAGCATAGTTAGGACCAGTCAAGGTCTAAGCATAGTTAGGACCAGTCAAGGTCTAAGCACAGTTAGGAGAGGTCTAAGTATAGTTAGGAGAGGTCTCATAAAGTCCCACCACCCAATAGTTAGTCAAGGTCTAAGCATAGTTGGGAGAAGTCTAAGCATAGTTAGGACCAGTCAAGGTCTAAGCATAGTTAGGAGAAGTCTCATAAAGTCCCACCACCCAATAGTTAGAGAAGCTTTGTTTGGAACTAAAGACTTCTCTGGGTCAGTTTTCATCAGGGTTGTAGACTCTGAGGGGATATTCATGGTCCAGTAGATGGCCCTACATCTATGAACATATAGAAAGCACTAAATTGGCTCAGTGGATATAAGAGAGAGAGACAGAGAGGGACAGAAAGAGAAAGACAGAGAGAGAGCATTAAATTGAGTGGAGAATTAGAGGGAAGTAGATGGGATGAACAGATTTGATCAAAACACATTATATATGTGTATAAAATTCTCAAATAATAAAAAATGCAGGGAGTCATTAAAAGAACAGTAGCCATTCCCAGAGGCCACTCTGCTATCAACAACCCAGCCACTTTATCCTCCCTCAAGTTCATCTGAGATCGAGTTAGAAAATGCTTACCTCTGCCAACCAGACACTGCTGCTAAATCAAGCTGTCGATTGCTGCAGATTCGATGACTTGCCAGACAGATGCTCAAAGGATGAAAGATGAAATAGTATCCTGCTATTTATAGCTATTGTATTTGCTTTACCTGCATCGCTCTCGAAGCTCAGGCTGCTCAGTAGAATGACTTGAAGGGGCTCCAGTTTGGAGAATTTCTGCTTATGATGCAAATCCCCTTAAAGGCACTGACATTGTCAAAAGTTAAGTTCAAGTAAAAAGGTATGTTGATAATGTTTTCCTAAAAGACACATGTGCATGCTCTGGGATAGACCCAAGAAGTCTAGAAAGATAAAGGGTTAGGGGAAAATATTCAACACACATTTCTAGCCACAGTGAACTCTAACAACAATATGGCAAACCTACCTAAATGGAACATCTTGGTAGGTATGATGGTAGCCGCTTGCCCAGCTGCCCCCAGTTTAATATACTAGCATACAGCCCATTTCTCCCTGCCTTGAGTAGGTACCAGTGACAAAGAGTCACTAGCTCTGGGCTGGGCCAGTAGCCATTGATGGATAGAGTGGATTACTGTAAGGTCTATGTCCCCTGAGCAGAGCCCCCCAGCATGATATGGTTCACCCATGCTCACTAATTTGATAACACATTCTTTAATAGCCATCTTCTCTTCTTGGTCTCACTTCCCTTCTCTACTGGGGTTCCTGAAATTACCACTTAGAGAACCCAAAACTAGCATGAAAGCATGTTAAAGTCACTTGAACACCAGGAAGAATGAAGAACGAAGCTCAGGAAATAGGCCTGAACCAGTGCAATCAAAGAGCCAAGATTCCTATTAGCTCATGATACAGGGGCGATTCTGATGGAAGTAATCAACGTTCTTTTGTCTCCTCTACTCTAGGAATGGTCACCTTCTCAGGACACCAGTAACACTGTTGCAGAACCCACTGACCCCACTGTGGGTTGCCTTCATACAAATAAGTCCTAAACTACTCAGAAAAAAAATTAGCAAGAGTAGGTCAACAAATGTTAATCAGTGTGAAGTCTAGTCTCTACTGTGTCCTAAATGATCAGGGCATGAACCAGTGTCAGCCTCTTTGGACCTGCTTCCTCTCAGTAAGTCCGTGAGGTAGCCCTGATGCCCACTTACCTCAGGCACAGTAATTTTGCAAAACCTGGTTTGTACATTCTCAAATACTGCTAGCTTTTAAAATAGCTCCTGAGGGAACTCAGGCAGCAGGGCTTACGAACAACAATTGCAGCACCCTACAGTGTTCCAAGCTTTGACAATCACAGTGGAAAAGCAACTGGAGACTGAATGTACAATGTACAAACAGCCAACTGGTCTACCCCAGCAGCTTCAGGAAGCAAAAATAGGCCCCATTTTTGGAAGATAATGTGTCTCTGGCTGAGTATGTTTTGATCAAACAAAGTGCACATGTAGGGAAATTGTTGGAAAATGTACGTGTCTTAGCTCTTACACCTGCAGAGCACATACCAGTGGGCTTAGCAGCCATGGGTAACACAATGCCACATTTCACAAAGGTCTCTATTGGAGACAACATTTTCCCATTGTAAGGACTGATTAACATCTGCTGAACCTCCATCTCTTCATCCTTTCTCACACGAATCTCCATTTTGATTTCACAAGCCTTGATGGGAAATCAACTTTCATTATGTACCTGTCACAGAAACTTGTAAGCCATAAAGTTGGCATAGGTTTCCCTATGTGATTTCTGATTGATACCTGACAGTTGGGAGCCTTCTAAGCCTGTTATACGCCTCTCTTCTGACATCATGGGCCAGACAAACTAGGCCACTGTACAGACCAACCACATCTTGAACTTTCTTGTCAGGTAGTGTTCTTTTCATTATAATCTCCTCCCCAACCATTTTATTCTTCCTATTAAATATTGCCTATCCTTTTATGCCTTGTATTTGAGTATGTGTGTGTACATATGCACATGTGTTCATGTGTATGCAGGAGCATTGTGCAAACTGGTGTGATGTGTGTGCACATGTGTGTGGAGGCCAGAGGTCAACCTCAAATGTTCCTCCAGCACCGAACACTTCATTTGTTGAGGCAGAGTCTCTCACTGACCTGAAACTCACTTAGTTGATTATGCTGTCTGGCAAGGGGGTGTGGGGTGGTGTCCCAGGGTACTGCCCAGATCACAAGTATACCTTTGCTCATCCTTTTCATTTTAAACATGGTTTTGGGGAGTCAACCTCAAGTCCTCACACTCACAGCAAGAACTCTAACTGAGCCATCACTCCAGCCTACATCCTTTAATAACTTAAAGCATTCAATAATCCTCCAGCTCACTGACAGTTAATGCAATTCTAGTCTATTGTTTCTTATGAATTTATGATTATAAAATGTAGGCAAGAATATAAATAAGCAAGACAATTATAAGGAAGCATGAGGCATAAGAACTACCACAGCCAATGCAAAAACATTGGCTATAAAACTATAGCCACGGCAGGGACAGACCAGCAAAGCAGAGGGGACAAAAAGCCCAGAAGCAGCCTGGCCTCAAGGAACTTTTATATGTGAAGGAGATGGGGCCACAGAAGGGAGGACTTTTGTGTTAAAAGCTGATGTACATCTAGGAAATTTTAATTATGTGCCTTCATCTCCCTACACACCAAATTCTACATGGGACACACACATATGAAGCCAACAATAGGACTCCTTTCAGTAAGAACACACATGGATTCCCACAGGAAGTGGGTGTCACTGGTCATTCTAAGTGGGGAGGAGAGCTCAGATAGGTCATGTCTTTCTCTCAACTAGGTAGATAATGAGCAGTGAGTGACTTATTCAAAATGTCACCAAAGCTTGCATTTTGCCACTAACCCTCATTGCCCTGCCTCTTCTGAGTAACCTTCCATCATTGAATTGATTTTTTAAAGTGGATTTCAATACTCCACTTCAATACATTAGTCAGCCAGTCTCTCTACCTATGGCTTCAGCTATACACTCTCGTTTGCCTTCTGTTTGCCATTATTTGAGAGCATCTGGGTGAAGTCAGACATGTCATCTTGCTTAGTGTTGCTTCTGACAGGTTCGTGATCAGGGCTCTCAGCCACTGATCTTTCTGGCATCATAATGGTCACTTGGATCATTTGGAAGCCACCTCTAAGGAGGTATCAAAGAAGGGGGAAGGTGGCTGTCAAGTCCTTGTGTGCTTTTTATTCCTTCTCTATCCTGTCTCTTGTGACAATACCTTCAAGAATGATTTGAAACAGTTATACTGGGAAACACTCAAGAGTCTGCGTGATGCAAAGCTGCCATCCCTCCACTGCGCTGAGTGGAAGCTCCCTTGCTGTGTGTCGTCTGTGCTTGCACACACCCGTCTTCCCATCAGACTCTGTTCTAACTCTAAACAGGCAAGGATTATTTCACTTCTAACCTCTTTCCTTTCCCATATTATTACATTACAGATTTTGCTTTGGTGCTAAATGTCAAATAACAGTGATTTTAAAGAGAGAAGCTGACTTCCCTCACACCAAACACTACAAGCAGAAACAACCCAGGGGTGATTTGGCTGGATGTAGTATTGGGGATCAGTGTTCCTTTTCTCATTAGTCTGGCATCCTTAGCCAATTACCTCAATGTCAGGGATAGGTGCTTGCTCCAATTCCTACCAAGTTCACATTCCAACAGCATGGAAGGGAAAAAGCAGGGCACTGTGCTTCCATTTGCTCATTGAATCTGTGATGTTCTGTTGCTGGATTGTGTCAAAAAGAAATAGAAAGCAACTTAGGACATATCACCACATATTTATGGAGTTCTCTCCTATTTCTGCAGCTATAGTGTACTCTACATTATACTATGTCAGACTTCTCTACCTCTCCTGGGAAAGATCACAGTTTTTCCTTGTCTGGCATCTGAAGCATTGATGATATAGAAACACAGTCTTGGAAATACTAAATATATATATATGTATATATATATATATATATATATATTTAATTTGGCATAAGTAGGTGTGGCTGTGCATGACCATTCAGGTGTCATAGAGGGAACTGTGATGATTAACAGTGAATGTTGAGGACAGTCGTGGCAAGGTGTGGTGCTTAGTCGAAAGCCATGGAAAGAGGGAAGAATACAGCACGAGTAATGAACAGCAAAGAGGCAGCCCAAGGCAGGTGGGAGAGTGTAAGGTTGGAGGAGTTGGAGGTGAGGCTGGAGCAGGAGGCTGACCTGCTGTCAGTAACACTGAGATGTTTAGACTTTATCTCTTTAGGAAGAGAGATCAGGTTTAAGAGTATATTGAAGACTCGACAGAACACGTCCTGAATTGTAGGAGAAACAGGATACAGACAGTATGAAGGTTATTTGTTTTAGTTTGGCTGTGCCATTACAACAAATAGCTAGAAGTGAATCATTTATAAAAGATGGAGGTTGTTCTAGTTTTCAAATCCCAGGAGAGATGCTGTGGCTTTGATAATTGTTGTGTTGGTGTTTGCTTCTGAACACCTGGAACCTTTGAGAGGAAGGGAGGCTTTTGGAAGGAGAGCCTGCACTGGATGCTCTCAGGTCATTGGGTGTGTGCCCTTGAAAGAGACAGTGGAGCATCAGCCTTGTCCTCTTTCTTACTTCTGATTTCTGGCCATGCGGTGGCTGGTTTTCCTCCATCCTGAAGCAGTAGCTCAGCACCGAGCCAATCAGCAAGAGCAATCAATCAATCATGGACTGAAATCCCCAACACCACAAGCCAGCACAGGTCCTTTCTCTTTACAGGTTGATTGTCTTATGTATTTATTAACCTGACAGAAATCTGACTGACACAGTGAGGCAACCTCTACTGAGGGCCTCCTGGCTGCACCATCATGAAGGAGAGGGTCATATGACAAGAGACATTACATGGTTGGAGGGCAAGCTGCAGACTGTAGGGCAGCAGCCTTACTCTTTTGTAACCACTTGCTCTTGGAGAGACTATTCTACTCCCTCAAGAGCCACCCCTTACTATGAGAGCATTGATGGCCCACTCCTTTGCAGAGTCACAGCCCACAGTCTGACTCTTAAGGTCTCACCTTCTTTCAATACATTACACCAGGAATCCAGTCTCCAGCACAACAGCCCCCAGAGAGAATGCTCGAATTTTATCCACTTTGTAGTAATATTGGTCACTAAGCTTTCACCTACGTCCCAAACTCCCTGCTAAATCTGAGTCCTGTACCCCTTATGAATCTGAACCCACCATCTACTATATAAGATGAGAGGAAACACGTATGCCTCCTTTGCTGCATGGCCCAGTCATCTCCACCTGAGACATGAAAGGTAGTTACAGGTAGAGTGAATAACTGCCTTGGTTTGCCTACATTGATGTTGTGTGAACACTATAAGTTCTACATCCCAAGAAATTGCTCGGTTTAGGCAGAACAGAGCTCTTGCTTCCTTATCAAAAACCACAGAGAAAACAGCAAAAACATGAAAAAGAAAGAAAGAAAGAAAGAAAGAAAGAAAGGAAGGAAGGAAGGAAGAAAGGAAGAAAGGAAGAAAGGAAGAAACAAAGCTTGGTGGAAGGCTGGCATAGGGGAGAGAACAGAGCCCTTACTGAGAGGCTAGGGGGAGAACTTGCTGAGTATGTAGTGTCACAAGGAGAGTGTCATGAAAAGGGGGGGGTGCTGAGCCTCTGGGTTGGATGTCTGTGAGAAACGGAATCCTTCAATTTGGACAAGAAGATGTTAAGATTAGTATTGGATTGAGGGATGTGGGGAAAATACCTAAGGGAAGAATTTCACAGTCACCATTGGTATGTGTCATTTGGAAAGAGAAAATAGAGGAGACAGAATGTCCAGCCTGTGTCTGGTCCCCAGGCTATGAGTGACCTCTGAGTCTCCTGTCAGCCCAAGAGGAGCATGGAGCTCCTTGTGCATAAGAGACACATGGAGTTAGTAGTGACTGAGCTGCTCCTTCCTGAGCGGGCACACAGGGATCTCAGCCCTGAGATGAGTTTTGCCACTTCATAGTTCATTGATTGACCGAGTCAGAGCCTTTTCAGCAGGGAACAGGCTCTTCTATTAGCTGTGTCCCACTTCAGCGGATATCCGAACATTTCCCAAGTCAAGTGCATGTGGGTAACACTGAGTCTTTGCATCAATTCTAATTAAAGTTAAAACCTTGTCTACTCACAGCTTCTGAAACACTCCTTCCAAAATCCAGAGAGACCATACTCCAAAGGAGGAGAAGAAATGATGGCACCGTTTTTAGCGAAAACTAAGTCAGGAAAAGGAGGAGTCAGACTCTGAATAGCAGCAAGTTATTATTATCATAGCTACTATGATTTTGCTATTATGGTTGTGGATGTGATTGCTTTTTAATTATTTATTTTAATTCATGAGAGTATAATATGATTACATCCCATTTACCCTCCCCTGTTCTCCCTCCAAGCCCTCCTCTAGACCTCTCCCCTCTTCTTCCAATTCATGCCCTTTTATATTTATTATTGTTACATGAATATGTCATAACATAAATATATATTCCTACATACATAAACACAGCCTGCTCAGTCTGTATAATGTTACATATATGTATATGTATATACACATATGCATATACATATATATACATACATATACATATACATATATATAGTTTCAGGGATGACCATTTGGCACAGGACAACCACTTGTTGGACTCTTCCCTGGAGAGGACTATTGCGCTGGCTCCCAGCATGCGTTTGTGTAAGGCTAAGTCCTCGTGTGCTTTCCCTTCCATGTTAGCATGCCTACTGTGGCTTTCCTGGTTTAGCTCATCCTTGGGTAGTTATGTTGGTGAGACTTTATGTGTATACCTTCTAATCTTTGGAGATGACACAATTACAGTCCTTCTTCCTCCTCTTGGGCAATGATCCTTGATCCTTATAGGTGTATTCTGACCAGGCCCAGTTATTTTAAATCATGAGTATTTTAGAGAAAAGACTCACTGGAAAACAAGACAGCATAATTTCTCTTTTTAACTACAGGTGCGTAAGTGCAGGCCAATAGGGGAACTAAACAAATGTTGCTGCAGAAGAGTTAAGATAATGACTTAACTCTTAACTTAAGCAACAAATGGAAGGGCCGGCACTTAGCACTGAAGACTGGCTCTGTGTTAAGCATGCCAGTATCCACACTGGCTTTATGTCTTAAAGTCGACTTCTAAATCATTTACCTACTCTTATAAAATGGAAAAAGATGGACACACATAACAATGAATTGATACCTTAAAAATTAAGGCAAAAAGAACAGGGGTTTTTTAAATTTTATTTCTTGTTTTGTTTTTGTTTGTTTGTTAGGTCGGTTGGCTGGCTGGCTGGATGGCTGGATGGATGGATGGAAGGATGGATGGATGGAGGGAGGGATGGATGGATAGGTGGATGGATGG
>NW_022196915.1:105548288-105552284 GCF_008632895.1 Mastomys coucha
TTTGTTTTGTTTTTGTTTCTCTGTATCATGGAACTTGCTCTGCAGACCAAGCTGGCCTCTTATAGACCCGCCTCCTTTGCCTCCCTGGTGCTGGGATTAAAGGTGTGGCCAGCATGCCCATTTGGGGGTTGTTTTTTGTCTTTTTCATTTTTTACAGTTCTTGTTAGTGCAAAATAGTGTGTTCTGCCTGATGTCTTCACACATTCCCATGGTGTGCTTTATTCTCGGGAACTGCCCCTCATATCTCTTCTCCCACTCCCATTATACCCCTTCCTCCCCTGCACGGTTCTCTTGCTACGTCACGTATCTACATATATATTTCACATATATGTGTGTATACATATATAGAGAGATATGTGTGGGTGTGTGTGGGGGGGTGTATTACATCTAGATCCCACATGTGAGAGAAAACAAGCATTACCTCTGCTTCTGAATCTAGCATGTGTACTTGTGTTCCTTATGAGTACCATGCATTTGACAGACTATACAAATGGCAGGATTCCATTCTTGTTCATGATTGAATAAAACTCCACTGTGTATATGCCACATGCCCTCACTCACCTGTGATGGACTCCTAGCTTGGCTATTGTCTCCACAATAGTGACCGTGAGAGCAGGCAGCTCTTCTTGCTGACTCCTGCCCCTTAGAGTATATATCTAGATCCACTAGATCACATTGCCGCCGGCAGTGCATAAGGCTCACTTCCTAGCTCAATTTGACCCCCAAACCCTGCCACCCAGCATTTGTTATTTGTTTTCTTGATGAAATCCAGGCTAAGCAGAACAAGCTCCGATTCTAATGTATTTCTGGTATGCACTACCCTAAAGATGAGGAAATACTTGTATTCATGGGATGGCATTGGTACATCTGAGAATGATCTGTTCTATTTATTTGCCTGTTTCTATGGATGTGTATAGATATGTGTGTGCACACATAAATAGATGTACACATGTGTGTGTGCACATATATTGATGTTCACATGGAGGTCTGAGGACAAATTCAAGTGTGACTCTTGGGAGCACAGTCCATCTTCTTTGAGCCAGCATCTGTCATTCGTTTGGAGCTCACGCATCAGGTGAAAAGGCTGGTTAGAGAGCCCCAGGGATCCCCTATCTCTGTCTCTCTGCACTGCAGGGATTGCAAGGAGTCCATCACATGCTATAATTTTACATGGGTGCTGGGATCAAACTCGGGTCCTCACACTTGCAAGGCAAGTACTTTACTATCTGAGCCATCTCTGCAGCTTCACACCCGTTTGCAGGATAGCTTGTTGTCGGGGTGGCATTTTTCCCTTTGGGTTCTTTACAGGCTGTTGGTGTTAATCTCTAAGATCTTACAGAGACCTCATACCCTGCAGCACTGTGTCCCTTTACCTACTAACCTTTGTTTGTTTTGTTTTTTCCTGTGCAGGTTGTTTTGGTTTTTTGTTCTTCTGGGTAGACTGGCTTTTCATTTTATGTAATGCCATTTGTTAATTTTCGTTTTTGTGTCCTGGGCTACGGGAAGAGCATTCAGAAAGTCTCACCTAGGTGATATAATTTACTATCACACTGGATAGGCTTGTCAGAACTGGGGGCTAGGACACTAGCGCTGCTTGGCTAACCTTCAGGTGTGGCTTCAGTTTCCCCTGCTGATGCCAGAGCTGGAGTCACAGGCTGCTTCTTCCTCTGGTGCTTTCAAACTGTCCCAGCATCTGTGTTTTCAGCTCTTCCTCTCCTTTTCAAGCTGGAATAGTCCTGTGTGCTGTTACCCCTGACTCTTCCCAGGCACAGCATCATTTCGAGCAGCTGACTGCTGCCAGAGTCCACCCTCTGACCCCAGAAGGTCAGACTAAGCCCTTTAGTGTGTTCTTCTATCACCTGACTTAGTGAGTGCCCTTCTCCTGGCCCTAGATGATGATGATGATGATCATGATGATAGCGATGAGGATGATGATGATGATGATGATGAGATAATGATGATGATCATGATGATGGCAATGATGGTGATGATGATGATGATGATAGTTATATAAAGGCATCAAAATGAGTCTCAAGGATTAAATCATAAGAGGTCAGATGCTTGCCATATTCCTAAGCATTTGATATCATGTTGCCCCCTTTGAGATAACTCATGTGTAATTGGTGACTTAGAAGAAAAGTAACTCAATGAGTACCAAAGGGTGACCAAGAAGGATCACCTCCTATCATCTAAAGCTTCCCTCTGAATCAGAACCCTGAGCATACAAACTTATGAGTTCTAAAAACTGTTACATTTTCTTTAAGAAAATAAAGACAAGTGAAGAGAAAAGGTTGGGAGGGAGCTCTGCTCATGCTACTGAGAACAGAAGGACTTTCCCAGGGTGTGGCCTCACACAGATGCCAAGGAGGAGCAGTGGAAGCCCAGGGAATCTGAGAATGCATAATATATATGATAGCAGAGCGCCAGCTGGAAAGAGGGACCCAAGCTACTCAGTGAGCCCTTCTGTGAGGCCCAATATGGAAAAACATTAGTGGATCCTAAGCTCTGTCCCATATGCAGTCCAGGACACCTGTCTTAGGGCTTTATGCTGTGAGCAGACGCCATGACCAAGGCAACTCTTATAAGGACAACATTTAATTGGGGCTGGCTAACAGATTCAGAGGTTCAGTCTATTATCATCAAGGCAGGAACATGGCAGCATCCTGGCAGGCATGGTTCAGGAGGAGCTGAGGGTTCTACATCTTCATCTGAAGGCTGCTAGCAGAATACTGACTTCCAGGCAGCTAGGATGAGGGTCTTAATCCCACACCCACAGTGACACACCCACTCCAACAAAGCTACACTTCCTATTAGTGCCACTCCCTGGGCCAAGCATATACAAACCATCACATTTCCACGGAGGGCTATGTCACAGCTGTGTCTAGATTCCACAGTTTCATGTTCTTGCACAACTAGATCAGAGGCCCCATTCTGGATTTCAGTCTGAGAAAGAAACATAGATGGATTGACAGCAACAAGAAAGGAGAGTGGAGGGTCAGAGGAAGAGACAGAAGAGGACAGATGAGGGTCGAAGACTGGAAATAGCAATGCAGGAGTGGGGGGTGAGCAAAGCTGGGGATAGAGGAAAGTGGCAGAGAACGCCAAAGAGGTGCCACCATATCTGTGTCCTGAGCCCTCATGTTATCTCTCCAAACCCATGACCTACATCTATCCACCAAGGCCAGCAGAGCAGAGCAAAGGCCTAACACCTTTTCCTTTAAAATCACGACTTTTTCTATGCATACAATAAGAATCTTATGGATAAGATCAACACAAACAAAGCACCCTCTGGCCACCCCAGAGGTCAGACAGAGGACTGGTGGCCGCAGTGGGTGGGGTGAGTGGTCTAGGCGAGTGAGTGTGGTATTCATGAGGAACACAGCTCCTCACGAGTGGAGCCCCTCTCTCTCACTGCCTGCCACTACATGTGGCAGAACTCGTGACTGTACCGTGGCCACACTAAACTGAGCCATGTGGGCTCAGAGACTGCTGATTACACCGCTCTGCCCTCATGCAAATGCCACCGCTATTTTCAGCACTGTGCTAATGAATTGCACTTCACTACATTAAAAAATAATGATTTGGAAAGGCTGCAATTATGATATTTAAAATATAAATTGTACCCAACGGATATTACACGTGGGCCTCACATCTTCCCTTGTGCTCAGAGCCTAACGAATACCCTTTCATCCCCTAGAAGAAATTGGGCAAACAGAAAAATCACGTAGCTCACTCCAAGCAATTACATCTTTATGTTGCTGTGGAAGTATGGATTGATCCAAACACTCGTCTTCAATAAGAATATATTGACAACTGCCAGCTAGAGTTCTGGAGTCAAATAAGAGGCAGTAGAAGATGCCCAGAAAGGAACAAATGCATAACTATGCTGAAAGGGCTGCGTGCGTGCGTGCGTGCGTGCGCGTGCGTGCGTGCGTGCGTGCGTGCGCGTGCGTGTGTGCATGCGTGCGTGTGTGTGTGTGTGTGTGTGTGTGTGCG
>NW_022196915.1:105552892-105562295 GCF_008632895.1 Mastomys coucha
GTGCGTGTGTGTGTGTGTGTGTGTGTGTGTGCATGCATGCCCACCCTCACATCTCGTGTTTGTGTGTACTCATGACAGCCAAGCTTAGGCAGTGAAGAAGCTGGAAAACAGAAAGCTGGTGAGCATGTAGTAGAACAAGGGGGCCATGTTCTAGCCCCAGCAAGCAGCAGAACTCAGCATCTTCAGCCATGTGGCTCTGGCTTTAGAGTCCAGAATAGAAGGGACTTCTGGGACAATTGGTGTTGGTTAGCTGGAGCTAAGGAATTAGCAGTGGTTAAGAAGAGACCAGCTTCACTGAGGTGAAATCTGGGAAGTTTCCTGAGATCGCAAAGAAGCCGTGTTCCAGAGATAGCCAAGGTTGTATCTCATGCTGCAGCTGGACTTGGTAATGTGTAAGAGTCACCCACATGGTACTGAGTTTGAAGGCATGAAGGGATCATGGAGAACAACTGAGGTTTAGCACTGTGAGAGGCCAGGGACTGAGGGGGTCATGCAAAGAAGTTGAGGCTTGGCACCATGGAGAGAGCCAATGAGAGGCTATTGCTGAAAGTTAGTTGCAGTGGAGGACCCTATAGTATTGGAGATGCCAGAACCATGGGATGACCACCAAGAAAAGCAGCAGCAGTGGAGTGGAATCAACCAGAGCAGAGTAGGAGAAGTAACCCAAGATCAAGCCCATTTGAGAAACCCAGAAGATTTGTGTATGGGGCCCAGACACTGGAATAAGAAGCTACAAAGCTGAGGTTGCCTTAGAGATCCAAAGATGTTTGAGATGCCAGAGCTATGGATATCTGCTGAGGAAATGGATATCCTCTAACAGAGGATAGTTAGAGTCAAATACACTCTGCTAACAGAGTGAAACCAGCCAAAGAGCATTGTGCTGAAGTCAACAAAGATGAACAAAGTTGGAGATCTGAAGAGCACTTTGACATCAGACATGAAGATGCAGACTTTGGAGTTTGCCCAGCTGCTTTTTATTTTGTTTGGTCCAGTATTTTCCTCACTATGACATGTTGTATATCCTGTGACGTATAAGATGTGATCTGTGTTTTGATTTTGATTTTATAGGGGAATACAGTTAAGGGATTGGATGAATCTCAGAAAAGACTTTGAATTTTGGACTTTTAATATTGTTGAGACTGTTATAGACTATGGGACTTTTGAAGTTGGACAAATGTATTTTTTTTATTATGCTATGGCTAAGTATGTCCCCCATAGACTCTCGTGTTTTAACAAACCTATGAGGGCCAGGGAATGGAATGTGGTGGTTTGAATATGCTTAGCCCAGGGAGTGGCACTATTAGGAAGTGTGGCCTTGTTAGGGTAGGTGTGGCCTTCTTGGAGGAAGTGTGCCACTATAGGAGGGTCTTGAAGACCCTCCTCCTATCTCCTAGGAAGCTTGTCTCCTTTTGAATAAACATGTAGCACTCTCAGCTCTTCCAACCCCATGTCTGCCTGGATGCTTCCGTGCTTCCCACCATGATGACAATGGACTGAACCTCAGAACCTGTAAGCCATCCCCAACTAAATGTCCTTTATAAGAGTTGCCTTGGTCATGGTGTCTCTTCACAGCAGTACAACTGTAACTAAGTCAGTCAGCATCCTTCTCTCAAAATAGAGGCAGTGTTAATAATCCCTTCAGAGGATAGTTAAAGACAAATAAACAAAGCACTTCAAAGCACTTGGCACACAGTGTTTGCTACTGTTATGTTATTCTCTATCTTTTGTTTATGTATGTACATGCAGGTACACATGTGTTGGGTGGGTGAGCACATGTGTGCATGCACCTGGGGAAACCAGAATAGCATAGACACACACAGGCCCACAGACATACAGACATGCATACCGATAGAGAGACCACACACAGAGACACACATTCACACAGACAAACATCCACATACAAACAGACAGACACACAGATAGACAGAAACACACATGTACACAGATACACATGCATACACACATTCACATAGACACACAGACAGACACAAAGAGAGAAATAGATACAAACACATACACACACCGTGTATTCTCTGAGATCTTCACATTGGTGCCTCTCATAAAGGCTTCTCAGTGACTTTGAATTACTGCTGAAGTGTGCTCGTAGTATTTCTATTTCACCTATGGAGACACCACATTCTTGGCCAGCACCGATGTTCCCAGTGCTGCTTATTCATGACTAATTCTATTTTAATCATGACAATAAGCTTCCTGTCAGTGGCATTTGCAGGTACAGGTGCAGAGATTTCTTCGGCAATGGCAAAGTGCACTCTAGCACCATGGCAACTGGTGCGTCAGCTGGGTGACACTCAGCAGCTCCGGAAGAGTGGCTCTCCATTCACTTTAGCTGACAACAAAGCCCAGCAATTTTTTTTTCCTGCTTTTTCTTCTCAAACGCAGCTGTCCTTCAGGGAGGGAAATGGTGGCTGGTGTCTGATCTTCAAGAACACTGGTCTTGACACCAAGGGGAAACTAAGATTGGAGGCTGCATCCAGTCTGACTCCAATGCTGGTGTGCACAGGCTTCCTCCTGTAGGCTGGCATTGAGGCAGGGGCTGGATGCTTTTGTGTCACATGTGTGGCTTTAAATTGGTTTGAAATCACTTGTCTGAGGCCTTCTGCTCCCTTCAGCCAGCCTCCCTTCCTATGGGCTTATAAAACACTATGTATTTTTGTGGTTAGCATTGTACTCCTACATACAAATTCATAAAACCCTGGTGATGCCAGGATGCCATTGCTTTACTGGGTATTATTCTCAAGATGGAAAGTGGACTAAACGTATCGTGGACATGGAAAGGCTTAAAGGCCTGGAATGCCTCTGCTCTAGAAGCTTCTTCCCTTCTCGTCTCTCTCCTCTCCTCTCTCCCTGTCTCTCTTCTTTATCTAATTCTCCCCTACTCCTTCATGTCCATCACTTATAGGGCTTGTCTATAAACATTTCTATACTTTGAGCCTCAGATTAGCAATGATATAGCAAGAGACCATCTTTCTGCCCATGTATGAACATAAAATAAATCCCATGAATGGGCCCTGAATGGCCAGCAGCTGACACTGCTGTCTGGGTGTCCAACAACCTCAGACTAGATAGCCCAGGGACCTATGGTAAAACCTATTGCTTCTGTCAAAAAAAATGTAGCAATAAAATTATTCCTGCTAACATTCTGCCATACTTATAGATCAGTGCCTTGCTCAGCCATTATCAAAGAATCTTCCTCCTGAAGAAGATGGGAACAGACAGAGCCACAGGCAGACATTATGCAGAGAGTAAGAGACCTTGGAACACTCAGCTCTAAGCTGGATGTCTCCATCAAATCCTTTTCCTCAGGTCATACTTTGAATATTATACCAAATAGCTATGAATTCCTAAACCATTCATTGCATATAACAGGGCTGAAACATAGCTTGTAACCATAAATTACATGTTGAAGCAATTTCCCATAGTGCTGTACAATTTTTAAGGACTAATGGTATTTGCAACCATGTGTATTCATTCTCCCATCAGACCATGATCCTCAGTGCCATGCTAATTTGTCCTTTCAATTGATGTAAGGAGGCCCCATGACCAAGGAAGCTTACAAAATAAAACATTTAGTTGGGAGCTAGCTTGCAATTTCAGAGAGTCACTTGATGACCATGATGTCAAGGTATAAATGTCACTTTTATTTCCTCAGATGAAGGGATGAGAGCTATAACCAAGATACGTGAATGAATACACAGCTTAGACTGAGCCCAGAGAGTGCCTTTCTCTGTTTTAACTATTCCTAGGGTTAGGCCTGGAAGCTTCTATCCTCTGTACAATCTAGTCTTCCAGCTGGTTGATTGAATCTGGTTTTTCTTGGCATCTGCCTAAATTGCTCTGTCTAGCTTCATACTAACTTTGGCAATATGTTCTAATCTTCTGGCTTCTTTTCATTCTCTGGCTTGTTCTGTCTTCATCTATGTTTAACTTATTCTCCCTGCAACCTGTCTCTGTAAAACTGTCCTGGTAAATCTGCCATATACACACACTGCCTGCCTCTCCCCTCTGCTCTTAACTAACCTCTTTTTCTTTTTCTGTTCTCATGTGAGTTTGGTGTATCCTATCTCTGACTCATTTTGGCAAATCTTTCTCTGATTCATCACTTTGTCTGCCCCTCATTTTTTTAGACATCACTTTCAAACATGGATGCTTCCTTCTACAACCTAACCTTACCTTCATTGTTAGGGTTTAAAGGTGTACACTAAGGGCTTGTCTGTATTCCAGCCAGATTATACTGTAATCTAGAGTGTTTCTGTATTCCAGCCAGACATAGAATGGGGATCCCACTGGACGTGATCCCTTGCCAGAGTAGCTATGCTGCTAGCAACTCTCTAGTTCTAAAAACATCTCCAGGGCTGTCTCACTGGGAACAAGTAATAAGCAAACATTTTCATTCGATTTTGTGCTAAACTGATAGATGTCAGGAGCAGAGGGGTCCTTGTTAGTAAAGAAAATAGCCACGGTGGGCTAGAGAGCATCCACTCTCTCCTGTGTGGCATATATGTTTGAGAGCTCCACTCATAGTTTTGAAAAAGTCATTTCCTTGGCTTAATATTATTTCATAAATACTTCTCAACATTAAAGACACAATATTATTTTAATAACAGTTATACTATGGAGGGAGTGTAATTTACTTAGTGGTTCCTAATATTAATGATCTCTAAAATGTTGGCCCCATAATACTTATCATCTGCTTGGCACCCAACCTTTAATGCTCATAACTCAGTGACATTTTGGGGGAGTCTGAAGCGACTGTAACATCCTTCCATCAAAGCCAGGGCATCTGATTGTGGCTCCTCGTGGAGCACTTGCCTATCTCACACAGTTCTCTCTCCTCAGAGTACACTTTCTCCTATTTCACATATTTTTCTCCCTTTCTGAAATCACTCAAAACCATCCTTAGACTGGTTCAAGTCAGTCTCCCTGTGGGAAGGTGCTCTTATGCTGTGTTCTAATCATCTTTATGGACACTTTGGAATTATATCAGATTTTTAAACAGGAGCTATTTACAAGATTTATAAAGGGCTGATATTGCTGCACAGACAACTTTGGAAAAGAGGAAACTGCATTGTTTGGATGGAATGTGCCTTACCACCCCAACAGTCAGATCTATCTCCGAGCTCTGCTTCCAAACACGGTGAGGAATCCTTCCCAGTCATGGTGCAGAATCAGTGCCCCAGTGCTAGAAACAGTACATTAGGCATCTGTCAGGTGAGAGATGCCAGCTCAGAATCTGCCTCCCTAGCTCTCTGCCCTGTGGCTCTTATGCTGAACCCAGCACATAGGCAGTTGCTGAGAGGGGCGTTCTGGGAATGGAGATGTCAGCGGCAGACATCTGGAATGCCTTCCTGTGGGCGGCCAGCCTCACAGAGATCACCTGACATGGCAGTGGACTGGAAATTTGGCTGATCTTCAAGGCCAAGTTAGGGCATTCTAATGCCCACCCTCTCATCTTAGTGCCATGCTGGGGAAGGTAATGAGCAGGGTTGGATTCTCATCCGAACCATTTGGTAAAAAAAAGTCAAGCGATCATCTGCTGTGTGCCCAGCTCAGGACTAAGAGAAGACCATAGAGATGCCTTGCTAACAGGCTCGCGACAAGATAAGAACAAAAGCAAATACACAGGACATGGCACTGATGGCAGGAAATAGTTCCTAAGTCCATCACGTGACAACTGAAGTACCAGCTTCCTTAGCTGATGAGTCAGGCAAACTCTGGGCAACTAAAGATTACTGTCAAGTGGGCATCTCCACAGTACTGTTACACCCACAGGGATGCTCGGGAGCTGGTCCACAAGGCTGACGTAGTGCTGGGGATAGCCTATTCCCCCTTCCTCTTTCCCATTCTATTATATCTGCCAGTGCACGGAGGCATACATGTCATAGGACGAGTGCAATGACAAAAATATAATCAGCAAGGGATGGGGACTGGGCAGGCAGCTAAGGTGGTTAAGAACAAAGCATAATGACCTCAATATCTGCATTAAATGTTACCATTTATTTACCTTTATCTGGCTTTCTCATCCCCCTTCCTATTTAATCTTTGTTTTTTCTTTGTTACTCCATAACACTAAATTCTATTTCCCCATCCTGAGGAGATCCACTCCTTTCCCTAATCCCCTGCTGGGTACCTAGTTTCTGTGGTTATTCCTATTATAACATACATTTTAAAAACTGAAACACTGCTGGGTGGTGGTGGCACATGCCTTTAATCCCAGCACTTGGGAGGCAGAGGCAAGTGGATGTCTGAGTTCAAGGCCAGCCTGGTATACGGAGTGAGTCCCAGGACAGCCAGGGCTATACAGAGAAACCTTGTCTCAAAAAAAAAAAAAAAAAAAAAAAAAAAAAACCCAAAAACTAAAACACTAACATCCATGATAAGAGAGATCATACAATACTTGTCTTTTGGGTCTGTGTTATTAGGGACAATCTTTAAAGCTCTGTTTATATTTAGCATATAAAGTGATATGTTATTGACAGGTTATTGGTTACTCTCCACAACCTGATAGAAAGCCCTATGGCTGCAAAGAACACATAAGTAGACCACTCAACACAGAGAGGTTGAATTGATGATACCTAGAAGTCTCACCCAAGTTGACTGGTGCTCATGGAAGATATCTGCAGGATACCAGAGGAGAAAAGTGGTCATCACTATCACCCAGCTACACACCCGTGAGCTAGAGCCTGTGACACTGCACCGACGTAGTCACCAACACTTCTGACTGGATTTAAGGCCCACACGTATATATGTCTATGTGTGTATGTACATATACATAATGCAGCAGCATGCACAAGAACTGCTCAGGTTCAAGCTGGATGGACTTCCAGACTGAAGGGGAAAGTGGCTACAGGGTCCTACTCCGAGCTAAGAAGCTTTCTGCAACTGATACCCACTGGCAAAGGAATGGAGTCTCACTGTCTATCAACCAGACTTCAGGGCAGACTCCATGCTCAGGAGTGGTTGGCCAACAAACGAACAAATACTGGTATCTTTGTGAACTCTTTGTTTCATTTGGTTCTGTCTTATCAGACTTTTGCTTGTTTATTTTTATTTCCATTTTTGTGGGAGTTTTGAGAGGGGGTTGAGGGGGGGTTGGTTGCTTGGGTTTTATGTAGCCCTGGCTATCCTGGAACTCAATCTGTAGACCAGGCCAGCCTGGACCTCAGAGATCCAACTGCCTCTACCCCCTGAGTGATGGAATTAGAGGTGAGCACCACCACCACCCGGCCATTTTTGTGGTTTTGTGGAAGGGTTGTATGTGTGCATGTGTTTCTTGTTGTTGTGATTTTCTTTTTTCTTTTTTTTTTTTTAAGTGATAGAGAAAAAGAATATAAACTTGGGTGGGTAGAGAGGTATAGAAGATCTTGGAGGAATTGGGGGAGGGGAAAATATCAATATATTGTTTGAAAGAAAAAAATCAATCAAAAAGAAAAGCAAAGTGAGGGAGGAAGGACTGTAGTGGTGAAGCGCAGGTCGCCAAGAGCTGCAGTGCTCCACCAGACTGCTCTTACTCACCACACAGACACCAAAAGCACCTTCTGAGAGTGGCAATGTCACCCAGGACTAGATGTGCATCATAAGCCAAAGCGTAACTCTTCACTCTTCACTTAGGCTGATTTCCTGGTGCTCAACGGCAGCACCAGGAGGCAGTGAGCCACATCCATTCTCCATGGAAACAGCCTTTATATATAGTAAGTGTGACTTTCATTTCACTTCATCCCAGGTTCCAGGATTCAGGGGCTGCTGGGATTATAAGTATCTTTAGATGCTATTATAATCACATATTATAATGATGAGTGATAACTGGGAGTCCTTAAACAGCTTCAGGATAAGCACTTGTCAGTAGAAAGACCAAGCCTTTGATTGGAAGTATAAAGCTTTCGGCTCTGTCCCTAAACCCTGGGACAGAAAGGCCGGAGACTCAACTCAATCACCAGTAGTCAAATGACTTGGTGATTTTGTCTATTTAATGAAACCTCCATGAAAACCCCCAAAATGATGGGGTTCGGAGAACTTCCAACTGACAAGCGTATTTACATGCCAGGAAAAGGGACACACTGCAATTCCATGGACAGACATCCTATTCCTTCTGGACCAGAGAGACAGAGAGATAGAGAGACAGAGACAAGAGACAGACAGACAGAGAGAGACAGAGATACAGAAGGAGGCAGAGGGAGACAGAGAGACAAACATCGAGAGAAAGGAGATTCTCAGGCAAGGTTCTGCATGATTTTATCTGAAAGCATGCGAGTTCGTTCATCTGTTCTCATTCTATTGCCGCCCATGTCTGTGAACTGCAGCCTAGATTTATGGCCCTCCCTTCAACAGTAATTAAGAGTCTACTATGTAAAAAATACTTCTGGAGTGAGTGTCATTTGTCTTCTTTTTTCCTGGGTATAAGAAGTTCTACAGTTAGTTGATTAGAAAGAGGAGAGCGTTGTGTAAGGAGGTTGTGCAGAGCCTTCAGTTTTTGTATGACGAGGCTTACTACAAAGTTTTGGAAACACTGATTCGAGACATTAGGTCATTCTGATTAAATTAATGGCAGCTGCAGGGAGTGGAGGCCAATTTGGACTAAAGGTCCCTGCTATGAGGCAGCCCCACTGCAAATCTGGCCAGCCTGGTGATTGCTTTAAGAGTTGACCTGGTCCTTACTTTAGTCTCATTTCTTTCAAAATCTTGCTGACTGGGAGAAATGGGCACAGCTAGCTTTTCTGGAACTGGGCTGAGTTTCTAGAAGCCGCTTAATTATTGACTCCATTTGGACAGGTCCGTGGAACACAATACCATTCTAATCTGTTTCTTGCTAGATTTAACCATATGAATACTTTTAATGTCATATAATTAGAAAAATTTTTAAAGAATTAGAAAAGCAGCTGGGCAGTGGGGACTCATGCCTTTAATCCTAGCATTCAGGAAACAGCAGCAAGGGAATGAGTTCAAGGCCATCCTGGTTTACAAAGTGGCTTCAAGACAGCCAAGGCTACACAGAGAAACCCTATCTCGAAAAAAATAAAAAGCTAAAATAAACAAACAAAAAGAATTGTAAAATGTGTTAAGTAAATCAAGATGGTCTGGAGAACCATCTTTTTCTCTCATTTGTGGGTTCTAGACTTTTCAGATATGTAGAATCATGTTTGTATATATGTGGAGAAGTCAAAGCTGTCTGGGGACCAATGAGCAGACTAGAGACCAGAAAGAGAAGATGGAAGATACAGTGTATCAGCATAGGGTAACATAGTAGCTTTAGTTATCAGTGTACACACCGGGAAAAGGGACTCTGCTGAAGAATTGCCTCTGGTTTCTCAGCATGTTTAAGCCATTTTCTTTTCTTTTTTTTTTCTCAATGATGCTGGTATCTTCTTTGTGTGTGTGTGTGTGTGTG
>NW_022196915.1:105562563-105563854 GCF_008632895.1 Mastomys coucha
CCTCAGTTCCATAGGTCCTTTCTCTAACTCCTTCATTGAGGACCCTGTACTCAGTTCAATGGATGGCTATGAGCCTCTTCATCTGTATTAATCAGGTAATACTGTCAGAGCCTCTCAGGAGATATTAAGCCATTTTCTTAACTGAAAATTAATGTAAGAGGATCCAACCTGCTGTGTGTGCCATCCCTGGGCAGGTGGCCCTGAGCAAGCTGAGCAAGCTGAGCAAGCTGAACAAGCCAGAGGGAATGAGCCACGGAGCAGTGTTGCCCACCGTCTGCTTTAGCTCCCTCTCCACACCTGGCTTCTGCCTTGAGTTCCATCTTCGGTTTCCCCCATAATGAGCTGTGACATGTAAACTAAATAAGCCAGGAGCTGGTGAGATGGCTCAGTGGGTAAGAGCACTGACTGCTCTTCAGAAGGTCCTGAGTTCAGATCCCAGCAACCACATGGTGGCTCACAACCACCTGTAATGAGATCTGACGCCGTCTTCTGGTGGGTCTGAAGACAGCTACAGTGAATTATGCCAGAGTGAGCAGAGCCTGCAGAGGTCCTAGGTTCAATTCCCAGCAGCCACACACATGATGGCTCACAGCCATCTGTACAGCTACAATGTATTCATACACATAAATCTTTAAAAAAAAAAAAAACTAAATAAGTCGTTTCCTCTCTTAGGTGTTTCTGATCAGTACTTTATCACAGCATCAGCGAATTAGACTAGCACAGGGGAACAAGCTAGAAAGGCATTACTACATATGTGTGTGCCTTGTTTAAGCTGAATAATAATTATCTAAGGAAAACTTTATTATTATTATGTTCAGGTTATTGTTTTAAAGTTCAGTATGATCATAATGGAGTCTTATACAAGCATATCTACGATTTTCATGACCATCAAATTATCTTTAAAATGTATAACATGTTTACTAGAAGCAAGACAAGATATACAACAACATATTTAGTTGGATCTTATATATATATATAAGCTTGTATATGTGCATTTACAGATACTTGGGGTATGTAAGTAGACATGGGGGCTTACCGGATCCAGAATAAAATCCACAAAATGGTGTGATTACAAACTTCAATTGTTTGAATTTGTATAACTTTCTAAGTCAGGGGAAATTATATAGTGAATAAAACATGGTTTTAGATGGGAGAGGATGCATCTAGAGTGTGTGTGTGTGTGGGGGGGTGATACCTAGAGGGAGACCCCCCTTCTCAGAGGAGAAAGGGAGAGGAATGGGGTAAGGATCTGCAGGAGGGGGTATTGGAGAGGATGTGTCGTGTGTGTGTG
>NW_022196915.1:105563908-105568922 GCF_008632895.1 Mastomys coucha
GGGGTGATACCTAGAGGGAGACCCCCCTTCTCAGAGGAGAAAGGGAGAGGAGGAATGGGGTAAGGATCTGTGTGAGGGGGTATTGAGAGGAGAAGGGGCTGATATTGGAATATAAAGTGAATAAATAAATGAATTTAATAAAATATTTTAATTAATTTTTTAAAAAGAACATAATTTTGTTTTTTGATATTGAAGGGAAAAGTTAAACTTGTAGATGAACGCTGTCCTTCTGAGTGAGTCTCTGAGAAACTGTTCAACAATCTCAATGGTATTTCTTTGTCCTCTTTACAGCATCCCCAAGCCAGATCAAAGCAATGCTTTTGCTTTAGAACTGTATATTTTTTAATTTACAAAAATACCCTTATTTTCTTCCCTTTGCTTAGTAGTCTGGGCTTCTGTACTAGCTGGTTTTATTTATCAACTTGACACAAGCTGGAGTTATCACAGAGAAAGGAGCCTCCCTTGAGGAAATGCCTCCATGAGATCCAGCTGTAAGGCATTTTCTCAATTAGAGATCAAGAAGGGAGGACCCAGTGTGGGTGGTGCCATCCCTGGGCTGGAAGTCCTGGGTTCTATAAGAAAGCAAGCTGAGCAAGCCAAGGGAAGCAAGCCAGTAAGGAACATCCCTCCATGGCCTCTGCATCAGCTCCTGCCTCCAAGTTCCTGACCTGCTTGAGTTCCAGTCCTGACTTCCTTTGGTGATGAACAGCAATGTGGAAGTGTACGCTGAATAAACCCTTTCTCTCCAACCTGCTTCTTGGTCATGACGTTTTGTGCAGGAATAAAAACCCTGACTAAGACAGTCTCAAAACAATGTTTGGCTGTTTCTAGATGTAAAGTCTGTGGTTTTGAGACGATGATTTGTTTCAGTGGAGATAGTTAAATCTCAGGGAGTATGATCTGCCATAGCCAAATACCAAAGACTGGAGACACATCAGAAAATTCTTTTCTAGAAGTTATAGAGAAAGTCTGAGAGGGACCAAAGGCCATGGTGGGTCTGGGAAGGACTCTCCTCCGGGCTTGAGGTGAGAACACCTTCTCATGAGCCTTCATGTGGGAGAGAGGGGGTGAGAAGTCTCCCCTGTGGCTCTTCACTAGGACACAAATCCTGCTGGATCATGGACCAACCTTCATATCTCATTTAGCCTTAATTGTTCCTAAAAAGTCTGTGACCCTTAAATACTATCATAGCAGGTGTGAATGCTGCAGTATATGAATGTAGACTTACTTGGGGTCACAGAAGACTCTAAGAGCCCTGTAGAGGATGTTTCCAGAAGTCAGGAGCCTCTCTTGACATAAAGCAGAAAGATGTGCCCAGCTTTCAGACTGTGCAGACAGCATCCCTGATGGGCAGTTCTTACTGTCAGCTTGATCTGATTCAGAAATCCCTAAGGCATCAATGAGGCACAACTTGGTTGTGTTCATGTAGGCATTTCCAGAGAGGTTAAACTGAGGAGTAAACTGTTAATGTGAATGGCCACCAAGGAGAAAGGCATCCCTGTCTTTGCCTTCTGGTTAAGGACATGTTCCAAGCTCTCCTACTACAAATTCTTTTCTTTTGTGAACACTTACCTGAAGAGTTGTTGGTGTCTCTAGGTGACACTGACCACCCAGAAGAAGGCAAGCAAGCCCTCTGAGACAGGGACTGTGTGTGTCGCTAACCACTGTGCTTCAGAACCCAGCAGGCACTCCTGTACCACATGTGTGAGTCAGGTCCCACTAACATGGAGGTTTTTCCCATGTTACCCACACCCCAGAGCCATCAAGGTTAGGAAATGTTTCCACTTTGGTTACAAGAAAGCTGACCTATGGACAGATAAATGGCCCTCACGGTCCATGGTCACAGACAGATCTGCTAATTTGTTCTCTTGGGCTAAGGCTCATTCTTAATTTTCACAAACCATTGTGCCAAGTTTCCACAGCCCAGTTTTGTCTTGTTACTTCTGAGGGTTAATCTTCATTGTCAGCTTAATTGGATTTTTGGTCCCTAGGTCACCATGGAAACACACTACTGAGTGTGTCTATGAGAGTGTTTTCAGAAAGGTTTAACAGAGCGGAGAACATCCCTCCTAAATGTGGACAGCACCATCCCATGGTCCACGGCTCAGAGTGAGTAAGAAGGAAGTGAGCTGGTCACCTTCACTTATGTCTCTTCCCATCCTGAGTACAGGTACAAAGTGACCAGACAGATGGCTCACAATCTACCATTGTGCCTTCCCTCCATGACACATGGTACCTTCAAATTGTGAGCCAAAAAATCCTCCTTCCCCAACCCTCACTCCCTCCTTCCTCCAATCCTCCCTCCCCACCTTATCCCAATCCTCCCTCCCCTTCCTTCCCCAATCTTCCCCTCCCTTCCTTCAATCCTCCCTCCTACCCCCAGTGCTCCTTCCCCTTCCTTCCCTGGTCCTCCTCCTCCCTTCCCTAACCCTCCCTCCCCACTCCCTCTTCACTAGGCACCTTCTGTCATGCATTTTATCATAGCAACAAGAAAAGTAACTAAATCACTGCTAACCTGTATATTTGGTCGCAACAAACGGCATGCCTAGCCAAGCCTGTGCCTTCACCCTGCTTGGTCCTCAAACTGGTTCTACACTAGATGTCATTTATATGTGTTACCTAAGTTGTTATAATAATCTCACCTTTACAGGAAAGACCTGCAACATCAACATTGCTCTTGTTTGTTTGTGTGTGTGTTTGTGTGTGTGTTTGTGTGTGTGTGCGCATGTGCGTGCGTGCGTGCGTGCGTGCGTGCGTGCGTGCGTGTGTGTGTGTGTGTGTGTGTGTGTGTGTGTGTGTGTGTAGTAAGGACAGTTCTCTCTACCCTTCTTCTGAAGTCCACGTGGACAGTGTCGTCACTGAGGCTAGGTCCATTCACCTTAGGGCTTATTCAAGCTTGTCTCCTGTAGGAAAATCTGGGCCTCCGTGCTTACGCCTAACTCCTCAATGGCAGTTTCCCATCACTAGGTGACTGTCCTTGGAGTCTCTCGACCTTTACATAGTTGTGATTCTTGAACTGCCACCTGCACAGCAGGCATCTTAGCTCACTCCAGAACTTGGCCCAGTCCCGAGGGTCCACCCTGGATTCATCTTGTTCTCTCCATCGCTTGTGTGCTGCCTGCCTTGTCTGTTTGCCTGGACCAGCTTCTCCAAGCTCTTCTATAAACGTTCATGGTTCATGGTTCGCGCAGTTTCAGCCCTCTGGGGTGCTGCGGGAGTCCTGTGGGTGTGGTGGTGAGATGTAAGAGAGGGAGCTCGCAGTCCTTGACTTGTGCCTTTGGGCTGTGATCTCCACACAAGCTTTCAGTTGGAACTCTCTGGTTTAGCACCTCCCCTCACTCCCAGATGAAACAGAAAAGCCAGAAACCACTGGAATTAGGCATTTCCTCTTGCTTGTCATAAGCCCTAAAGGTCTAGCTTCAGGTGAAAACAGATTCTTATAAAATCAGGCCTGTTGGACCTCTGACCACAAAATGCTTCCCTTGAAAAAATAAGATCTTTTGGGTGTGATTCATGATGTCTGTTTCCCCTTCTGCTGGTAGATCTGGGTGTGATTCATGATGTCTGTTTCCCCTTCTGCTGGTAGATCTGGGTGTGATTCATGATGTCTGCTGGAAGAACCAGATACTTTCCTCACATCTTTATTGTGAGAACTTTTTTTTATAAAATATTTCTTTATTTACATGTCATATGATTTCTCCTTTCCTAGTTTCCCCTCCAAAGAACAAACCCCTGTTGCCTCCCCCTCCTCCTGCTTGCTACCCCACCCTCTCCCACTTACTGGCCCTAGCATTCCCCTACACTGGGGCATAGAACTTTCACAGGGCCAAGGGTCTCTCCTCCCATTGATGACCAACTTTGCAGTCTTCTTCTATATACATGCTGCCAGAACAATCAGTCCCACCATGTATAGTCTTTGGTTGGTGGTTGAGTCCCTAGGAGCCCTGAGGGTACTAGTGAAAGGAAAAATTAAAGCTTTGGACCTGTGCTGACTAAGAAGAAAAGTTATGGGCCTAAAAATCCATCACAAGCTGGCCCACATAGGCCTGGGAAGGAGCAAGCAAGTTGTTAGATATCATAAGAGCTGGCAGGCCAAGAAGACATAAAACTATAAACATAGAGGAAAACATGTCTAGGCAAACGAGGACATGTCCAAGGCCCAGGCCTGCAAAGACGTGCCTGACAGACACTAAGTAATGGTCCATCTGGTCCTCTCAGATATGGTTTAAGGTCAGATGCTCTGTTGACTCAGATTAACACCAACCTTAGGAATTTTCCACTCTGCTCTGCACGTAATGGTTAATATTTGAACTAGCCAATCATGTATGACCACACTGATCCCTTTGTTTCCTCAGACCTTTTCCCTATATAAACCCCTAACTTTCAAGCCTCGTGGTCGGCTCCACTATCTCCTGCGTGAGATAGGTGTGGTGCCGAACCAGAGTGCCCCGAAATTAAAAATACCTCTTGTAATTACATCAAGATGGTCTCTCGTGATTCCTTGGGTGTACGTCCTCCCGAGATTTGAGTGGGGGTCTCCCCCGGGGGTCTTTCACTAGTTACTTCATATTATTGTTCGTCCTAAGGGGCTGCAAACCCTTCAGCTCCTTTGGTCCTTTCTCTAACTCCTTCATTGGGGACCCTGTACTCAGTTCAATGGATAGCTGTAGCATAGGGCTCTCTCACTGGATCTTCTGGAGTCTTTAATCCTCAGACTTGTCTACACTGAACATTCAGAAATTCATTTCTTTGCCTTGGGTTCCCAAACATCTTCTTGGTCCATGCAGAGGTTTCTGACATAGCAGATTGTGATCCAGTCTATCTTTGTCCCTTCAGTCTGGGGAGCATCCATTTGCTCTGTGATCTTATTTCTCCTGTGGAGCCAAGAAGAGTTGATTTTCAGTGTGTATGGTCTACTATTCACTGTTCCAAGCTCCATTCATGATGCATGAGTGTGGAGAGCTGCGAAGCACCGCACCTCAAAGATGGCGCTGGCCGCCGCCCCCCGCCAGTC
>NW_022196915.1:105578641-105581879 GCF_008632895.1 Mastomys coucha
CTCGGGGTCAGAAGATTGTTCAAAGGTTCCTGAATAAACTGCATGAGAAGAGCCCGAGAGAGTGTTGCATCATTCTTGCTGGTCGAGGGTGGTCGCGACACATGAGAAGTCCGAAGTCTACCCTTGCCCGACCCTATCTAACAAGAGAAACTATTCTCTGTTCAGGCCTAGCTGACTCCTCTTTACAAAGTCCCACAGTGTCTGGTCTTCTTCCTTTAAGAGCTCTAAGAAGATGAACTTCATGAGACTCAGGAAAATGATATTATGGTTGGAGTATTTCTACAGAAGCTTTCTGAATATTTTATGCACATTGCCCAAATTAAAACCATAAGCACATTTGAGACATGGTCTTCTATAGTCCAGGCGGCCCTTGAACTGTGTATCCCAAGATGACCTTGAACTTGTGATCCTCCTGAGTGCTAGAACTACAGACATTGCCATCAAGCAGAGTTAAAGGTGTGATGTAGATAGAACCCCAGGCTTCATGCATGGTAGGAAAGTACTTGACCAACTGAGCTATATCCCCAGCCACAATGTTCATTTTAATAAACCTTAATTTTCTACATGGGTTTTTGTCAGGTGCTTAGTATAGATATCTATCTTTGTGTGATAATGCAAACTTAGAAAAATTTGTAAGTAACCCTCTATTAATAAGGACAAATGAAAGAAATTAAAGACAAGAGGGGAGTGTAGAGGGCAGCACCTCTGTGAGCGAGTCACTCACTGTCTGAAGCATTCACTGCCTCGGAGTAAAAACTGCAGGAAATTACTAATGAGTTTATCATCTCATCCAAAAGGCAAAAGTGACAGGAAGAAGTGACCAGAGGGCTTTAGTCACACAGAGGGTCAGAACACCCACAGACGCATCCATGTCAAAGGATTGAGAACTAAGATGAGAGACAAGAGCAGGGTCTTTGCAGAACCCATGGGAGGATGAAGTCAAGGAGAGCTATAACGGGCGGTACTGCTCAAATCTTAGCCTGTGCATTCCCCCTGGATGCCTGCTTTCTCTTACACACATCCAGTGAAGCTGTGTGGTATTCACAGCCTCAGGGGAAAGGTGTGGCTCTGTGAATAAGGGAGATAAAGAATTGTTTCAAGCATAGACTCCCCTGAGAAATAGCAAAGCTGGACAACATGACAGCCAGGAGTGAAAGAGCTACTACCCAGGCACGGAGAGAATTCCCAGGACTCGTGGAAGATAAAGGCAGGAAACAGATGGTGCCTATGGCAGTGAGTGAGGAGAGGAAACTTGTATGTCTAGGACTGAGAAATCATCTCTCAGAGGAATCATATCCCTTGCTTCTGGGTTCTGGTCCCACAGACACTATGAAACTCCCCAGAGGCCTGGAGAGACTTAGTAGAAGGGACCTGTCCCTGCATCTACACAGAGTTCCAAGAAGGATGCAGGACTTGGTAGAAGGGACCGACCCTGCATCTACACAGAGTTCCAAGAAGGATGCAGGACACTTGAGAGGGAATAAATGTATCTGCACATGATCAATAGCAGAAGATCCAATGCGTAGTGGACAACTCTGGACAGAGCTGTAGAGGACCTGTGGGATCTTGGCACTGGACTATGGCAGCCATACATACATCCACCTAGAAAGGAGCTAGAGACATACACTGAGCACTTCCACACACCTTAGCTGAGTTACAGGAAAGTATGAAGCATATCTCTGGATTTAGTTTAAGAGTCATAATCCGCCATAGCTCACCATGACTCATACAAAGACCTCAAAGCTTGAAGAGCTTAGGTAAAATTTTAAGGTCACCAAGCCATTACCAGACTACAAGTGCAGGCACATAACCTTCCCCTTCTTCTGACTCCCACTCAAGCGCAGTGGCCCTCAGCCTTCTAATGTTGAGACCCTAACACAGTTCCTCACATTGTAGAGATCCTCAACTACAAAATTTTTTTCATTGTTACTTCATAATTGTAATTTTACTACTGCTATGAATCATAATGTAAGTATCTATATTGTAAGTAATGGTTGTAGGTGACCCCTGTGGAAGGTTCATTTGACACCCATGAAGTGGTTGTGACCCACAGGTTGAATATCAGAATCTTCCATCTCTGCCTCACTAAGCTTATAGGTAGAAGAGAATGAGGGCTTCCTGTGAAGGTAATCCAGTCTTGCATCACAGCCTGGGTCACCACCTTTATGTATGTATGAGTGAGTGAGTGTGTGTGTGTGTGTGTATGTGTATGTGTGTGTCTGTGTGTCTGTATGTCTCTGTATGTTTGTGTATCTCTGTGTGTGTCTCTGTGTCTGTGTGTCTGTGTATATCTGTGTGTGCCTTTGTGTCTATACATGTATTTCTGTCTGTCTGTGTGTCTATGGCTGTGTCTGTGTGTATGCATACGTGCCTTGTGTCTCTGTGTGTGTGTATGTGTCTGTCTATATACATGTCTGTGTCTATATGTATGTGTGTGTGCTTGTACATCTAGGTCTGTGTGTGTGTTTGTGTGTGTGTGTGTGTGTGTGTGTGTGGCCATGAGTAAACATGTATGTACATTCATGTGGAGGCAGAGGACAATCTCATGTACCATCAACCACGTTTTTGAGACAGTATTTCACTGTGATCTGAGACTTTCTAATTAGTCCAGGCTTGCTGGTCACCAAGCCCTGGGGATCTACCTCCCCAGAGCTATGATTACAAATGTACCTCATCATGTCTCTGTTTTTACTGGGTTCTCATGATTGTGCAACAAACACTTCAGTACTGATCTATCACTCTAGCCCACCATCTTTTAGCTCTATAAAAAGAGACTCAGCTTGACTCGGCTAGACCCTCCTCACTCTTCAGCCCAAAGATTCAGAATCAATATATAACAAAGATACTTGTGCATGTGTTTATTGGCACACTACTGATGATAGCTAACCAGATCACATGAGGGGGGGTTTGAGTGGGGAGAGGGACGGGAGGCATGGTGGTTTGAATGAGAATGACACCCACAGGCTCTATGCTTGCATACTTAGTTCCTGGTTGGTGAACCATTTGAGAAGAGTTAGGAGTGTGGCCTGTGTGGAGGAGGCTCCCACGAAACACTCTCTCTGCTTGTGGTTGCTGTCTCTAGACAAGCTCTCAGCCACTGTTTCATCACTGAGCTCCCTGGCATCATGGTCACGGGCTCTAACTCACCCTGTAAGACACAAACACACCCTTCCTTCTATAAGTTTCCTCGGTGTGTGTCTGCACAGCAATAGCAAGGTAGCAAAGACGGGGGGGGGGG
>NW_022196915.1:105581982-105584482 GCF_008632895.1 Mastomys coucha
GGGGAGGGCAGGAAAAGCCGTGAAGAAACTTTCTAGTTTTGTAAGTTTAAAAAAAACTGAGTGTAAACATGTGCTTGTGTGAGTGTATGTGAGTGTGCATGATTGTGTAAGTGTTGTGAAAGTGTGTATGAGTATATGTTTGTGAGGGTATGTGAGTAGGTGTGTGAATGTGTGTAAGAGTGTGTGTGAGTATGTGTGAAAGAGTGTGTGTAAGAGTGTGTATGTATGTGAGGGTGTGTGAGTATTGTGAGTGTGTGTATGAGTGTATTGTATGAGTGTGTGTGAATGTGTTTATGTGTGAGAGTATGTGACAGTGTGTAACTGTATGTGTGTGAAAGTGTGAGTGTATGTGTGTGAGTGTGTGTGTATGTGTGAGAATGTGTATGAGAATGTGTATGAGTGTATGTGTGTGAGAGTGTGTGTGTCAGTGTGTAACTGTATGTGTGTGAAAGTGTGAGTGTACATGTGTGAATCTGTGTGTATGTGTGGGAGTGTGTGAGTGTATGTATGTGAGAGTATATGAGTATGTGACAATGTGTATGAGTATATTGTATGAATTTGTGTGTGTGACAGTGTTTAACTGTATGTGCTATGAAAGTGTGTGAGTGTATGTGTGTGCATATGAGAGTGTGTATGTGCGTGAATGTGTGTATGTGTGAGAGTGTAATGAGAGTGTGTATCAGTGTATGTGTGTGTGAGAGTGTGTATGAGTACATTGTATGAGTGTGTGTGAGTGTGAATATGTATGAGAGTGTGTGTGACTGTATGTAACTGTATATGTGTGTATATGTATGAGAGTGTGTATGAGTGTATTGTATGAATGTTGTGAGTGTGAATATGTGTAAGTGTGTGTGACAATGTGTAACTGTATATGTGTGTGAAAGTGTGTATTTGTTGAATGTGTGTGAGAGAGAGTGTGTGTATGTGTGTGTGTGTGAGACTGTGTTTGAGTATATGTGCATGAAAGTGTCTTAGTCAGGGTTTCTATTCCTGCACAAAACATGACCAAGAAGCAAGTTGGGAAGGAAAGGGTTTATTCAGCTTACACTTCCATGTTGCTGTTGATCACCAGAGGAAGTCAGGACTGGAACTCGCACAGGGTAGGAACCTGGAGGCAGGAGCTGATGCAGAGCCCATGGAGGGATGTTCCTTACTGGCTTGCTTCCCCTGGCTTGCTCAGCCTGCTTTCTTATAGAACCCAGGACTACCAGCCCAGGGATGGCACCACCCACAATAGGCCCTCCCACCCTTGATCACTAATTGAGAACATGCCTTACAGCTGGATCTCATGGAGACATTTCCTCAAGGGAGGCTTCTTTCTCTATGATAACTCCAGCTTGTGTCAAGTTGACATACAAAACCAGCCAGTACAGTATGTGAGTGTGTGTGTGTAAGTGTGTGTGAGACTGTGTATGAGAGTGTTTATGTGTATGAAGGTGTGTGAGCATGTGTGTGAGTGTGTGTAAGAGTGTGTATGTGTGTGCTAGTGTGTCTGTGAGTATATATGAGTGTGTGTGTGAGAGTGTGTATGAGTGTATGTGTGTGAAAGTGTGTGAATATATGTGTGAGAGTGTTATGTGTGAGAGTGTTATGTGTGAGTGTATGTGAGAGACAATGTGGGAGAAAGTGTGTTGCAAAAGTACGTGTGAGGGTATGTGCATGTTAGTGTGGTGTGAGTGTATGAGTGTGAAAGAGT
The DNA here is from genome assembly GCF_008632895.1 of Mastomys coucha. NCBI lineage: Eukaryota > Metazoa > Chordata > Mammalia > Rodentia > Muridae > Mastomys > Mastomys coucha. Next base: position 105,583,679 of record NW_022196915.1, read on the forward strand.
GTGTATGTATATATGAGAGAGTATTGTGAGTCTGTGTATGTGTATGTGTATAAGAACGTGTGTATGTACATGTGTTTAGTCACATAACAAAAACAGGACTAAAGAGTTGCCAGGGCAGAGCTGCAGTGCATGCTACAGAATGACTAAAGAGGAAGAAGAGAGGAAGGTGACTGTTCAATGTAGAAGATGTTCCTGACAGAAGCAGTGAGTCCTAAAATAGTCCTCAGTGCATGGGGTCAGCAGAAGTCGTCTGTGACCAGGAGAGATCCATGCGAAGTGGCCGTGACTTTAGCATGTCCTTGAAGCTGCAACCTGAATGCACAGGACACTGAGTCAACACTAGGGTTGCCCAAGGGACTCTCATCTTTATTGTTAACATGAAGCTGCAAGCTCCAAAGCGTGCTCAGGTTAAAAGGGATGCCTGTGCCCAGCCATCAGAGAGCTCCACTCTCCTGAAGTAGAGACAAACCTTGAGTGGCTGGAAGCTGTTACTAAGCACCACCCTGGCAGCAGAAAATGATTTTGAAATTGCAAAATTGTGCTTTCTGTTTAAAATGTAAGCCAAGAGTTCTCAAGGGCATCAAGAATCAGTAGAAGTTGGAAGAGAGCATTGCAGCAAGAGAAGCTCATCTTGGAGTAAGATAGACTGACACAGCAACTGTGCGCTTGTTTGCTGGTTACCAGGCACATTTCTGAGACCACCATGAGACAGTCTCCTGTGGGGGTAGCCCTTAGCTCTCTAACGTCACACTGCAGCAAAGCCCTAATGAATGAAGAAATGACTAAGAGATCTTAAAGCAACAG
>NW_022196915.1:105589106-105608402 GCF_008632895.1 Mastomys coucha
TCACACTGCAGGAACAGGAGGCTGGCTGGTCACACTGCAGGAACAGGAGGCTGGCTGGTCACACTGCATACACACATGTGTAGACTTCACACAGGAAGCAGAAAATGCACAGGAAGTAGAACCAGGCTCTAAAGCCTCAAGACCCACCCAGACAAAGCGAGTGAGTAACTTTGCCAGATGTGGTAGGTGGATACAAAGGGTGGCTGGTCCCAGTGACTTTTACATTGTATAAAGCCTTCCTTCCTGAATGTGGTGGGACCTGAGATATGACACCGCCATGAATACCAGGTTGCGGCCATATAGGAAAAGAAGTTTCCCAGTTGATTTAGAATTAACCAAAAGGGAGATTATTTCATTACATTTGATCTAATTATATAACCCTTTAAAAATAGAGTTTTCTCAGGCTTGTGTCAAAATAAGACATCAGAGTACCCGAAGCACCAGGGGTTCACCTGAAGGCTTCAAATGTCAAAGAGGGCAAGTGGCATCTGATATCTACAGGTGACTGACTAGCAAGAGCCAGCAAGGAAGCCAGGACCTCCATCCTGCCACCATCACACAAGGGAGTCTGTCACCATAGGCCACTTGGTTTCTTAGACATTTATAGCAAAATGTCAGAATCAGAGTCTCACAGATCTTTCTCATAGGTGGAAAATTACTGTGTCCTCACCTGACACCTTCAAGCCTTTCTGAAGAGGACTCTAAGCCCATTTATGAGAGCCCCACCCTTATGACCTAGGAACCACTTGAAAGGAGCCCCACCCTTATGACCACTTGAAAGTCCTTAACTCCTAATACTGTATATTATGGTTTGGATACAAAATGCTCTACCAACCCCACCCCACAGCTCATGAGTTTGAATACTTGGTCCATGCTGGGTAGTGATGCTATTTATGAAATATCAGGGAGTGACACCAAATGGAAGAACTGGATGGTTGGGAGGGAGCCTTAAGTTTCCTAGTCTTGCTGCATATTCTGCTCTCTGCTGGCCTCCTGATCTGTGCAGTGTAATTTCTCACTGCCAACCCTGCTCTTCTGTGCTGGGCTTTGTCCCCAACAAACTATGAACCCTCACTCACATTGCTTCTGTGTGACTTTTTCTAAGAAGAGGTGACAATGGTCTATTAACTTCAGATAAGAAGCTAACAATAGACCAAAGCAGTTACATCATCAAAAGCCCCACCTCAGTACGGGTGACAAGTTATGAAATCTGTATCCCTGAATTGACTCGTACAACTCTGGGGTAGCTTGACATGTACACTTTCTACTTGACTCCTTCCAAGGCCCATGACTTCATTGACTAAGAGATGTGCCCTATGTGGTTAATTGTATCAGTGGCATTTCATCAAGCCATAGGCTATGCCATTTTTGAAGCCATCTATTTAAAATACTTATTATATTTATGTGAATACACTGCAGCTGTTTTTAGACACACCAGAAGAGGGCATCAGATCCTAATACAGATGGTTGTGAGCCACCATGTGGTTGCTGGGAATTGAACTCAGGACCTTTGGAAGCAGTCAGTGTTAGTAACCACTGAGGCAACTCTCCAGCCCATTTGTGGCCCTTTTAATGACTAAACAATCCTCCTCATACTAGGTCAAAACCTACCACTTAACAACAGTGTTTGTCCCAGCCAAGCAACTATCTCTCTGAGACCCACTTGGTCCTTCACAAATTAAAGTACACCTTTCCCCCAGAAGACTATTGGGAAGAATAAATAGAATCAACCAAGGGAAATGTCGGACATCTTCTCTGACACCTGGAATGAATCGTGTTGTTGAATCGTAGAAAGGGGTATTGCAAAGGCTCTGTCGTGATGCCTGATGCCCGTTTTTATTTACTGAAGGGCACCTATGAAATGCAGCAGCTGTGACAGCTGTGTAAAGCCACATGAGTCCACATTGCCTCAATTCTTCAGCCAGTGCCTTTCAACAACATACAGACAGGTATGTACCCCAACGGAACTAGACTGCATGACTAATAGATACTATTGAAGTGTTTTCTAAGCCAGGTAACATTTTCACATTGCAGGCCATGTTCTAATGCCTTCCACCAGGGTTGATTCTTTCTACAGACAGTTGTAAAAGTCAATATTGTTTGTAAATGCCACACTGAAGGAGATCCATAGCCGTGTTGAACTAGACAGTAATTAAGAAAATCCGTACTCTACCTTCTTCTAGAAATGCAGATTCTAATTGGTAGACTGTGGAGAGCCTTTTGGGGTGCCACTTGGCAGGAATCTGACATTGGCCAAGGACAAGGAAATGGGCTTCAGGCAGGAATCTGACATTGGCCATGATAAGGAAGTAAGTTTTGGCAAGAATCTAACTTTAGGCTATAATAGGAAAGTAGGTTCAGGCAGGAAATTTAATCTTAGGGTGGAACAAAAGAAGTAGGCTTCAGGCAAGATTGGGGCTTGGACAAGGAAGTGGGCTCAGGTATTTTAGTCACTATGACAAGCCCTTTTAAACAACTGTCACAGGAATAATCACAGGATTTTGCTTATTGCCTTGCTAGTTCCTTATTGTACTGCTCATCCTTAATACCTGCATGAAATTAAAATGGTATAAAAGCAGATTGGAAAAATTAAATTTGCCTTCAGTCTCAGAATTGACTGAGGTCATGCTACAATGTTGTCTAACTGTCTTTTTCCTTTTTAATCTTCACTCCTGTGCTAGAGAACCTGTTGATCCTGCTGATCAGCCACACTTCTTTAATTTGACATAAGGTTTTATTTGAGCTTTTTATTCTATCAGTCATCTTGATGGCCATGCTAGGATTTTTGTTTTTTAGTTTGCTTTGGTTTTCTTTGCTTTGGTTTGGTTGATTTGGTTGGTTGGTTGGTTGGTTGGTTGGTTGGTTGGTTGGTTGTTCGGTCGGTTATTTGGTTGGGTCAGTTGGTTGGTTGGTTGGTTGGTCAGTTGGTTGGTTGATTTGGTTGGTTGGTTGGTTGATTGGTTGATTTGGTTGCTTGGTTGATTTGGTTGGTTGGTTGGTTGGTTGGTTGATTTGGTTGGTTGGTTAGTTGGTTGGTTGATTTGGTTGGTTGGTTGGTTGGTTGGTTGGTTGGTTAGGTTTTTTTCTTTCTTTGTTTCTTTGTTTCTTTTTTCTAGAGGTTGGGGGGGTCATCTGGAAGTTTAATTATCTGCTCCCCACACTCCCCTCCCCTTTTGTCAATAATTTTGATCACTTATCTGATTTTCCTACTTGATATCAAGATATTTATGAATAATAATTTCTTGACTTTATAATATCCCCATGACATATTTTAAATTTTGGGACAGTCATCAGATATTTAATACCACATATAAGTTATATATATAGATTGACATCTATTCAAATATTATCTGATATAAATGTTTTCTAAAATGTTCTCCTTAATAATGCCCTCTGATATTGTATAGTATTGTCGGGTTTTATAATTATTATGACTAATTATGGGCTAATACCTACCTGACGGATTTTTCAAAGAATTACCAGATCATTGCTCATAGTTTGCAAAATACTTATCTACAAAAAGGCTGTAAATTCCTTTCACTAGAGTGGTTGACTTTTAAAAAGAAAAGTAGAAAACTACTATCTGCTGAGTTTCCTGGTTTCTAAGGAAAAAAGCTCCAAAGTTCTAAAAACAGCTTCTCACAGGGCCATCCCAATAAGAAGGGGTCGGTTTCCTGGAGGGAAAGGAGTGGGAGGCAGGGTGAAGTATGTATTCCATTCAACAGACATTTGTATCTTAGGAGAAGAGAGATGTGATAAAGGGGTTATTAGCAAGGATGGATGTGGAAGATGACCTGCTGAGAACTCCCATGGGTACCCACATTTTTGTCTTTTGACCACGCTACTGACTGCCTTTTTCCTGGACAGTCTTTTTAGAGATGTCTACAATTCAATGAACTGTTGTTAGGGGGATATGTGTAGTTACTGAGACAGTCTCTTCATTGGGAGAAAAGTCTGTTTAGGCTCCAGTGTAAAAACAATACTTCCCTCAGGCAATGCTTGCATCCTAGTTTGCTGGCCATCCTAGAATATCTGGATGCCTAAGCTCAGACTTCCTGTCCTTTCTACAGTCTCAGAGTGCAAAGACGTTGTCTTGTCCCCTTCACATGCCTGTAGAAGCTCAGGTCGATGCAGCACCGCAAATGGCATTGTGCTGGCATCTCCCCTCACACAGAATAGTAAACTGTCTTCAGTCATAGGCATCTGTCTCTTCTGGTATGCCTGACACTGCAGCAGGTTGTCCACAGCTTCCAGGGGGTAAAATCTCTGACCTTCTGATGCTTTTTGTTTTTAAGCAGGGTTCATAACCCAAAGTGTCCCAAACTCATAGTGTAGATCAGGCTTGATATCCTCCTGCCTCTGTCTCCCAAGTGCTAGACTCAGTTTGTCTTACCATGCCTAGCCTACTGTGTGTGTGTGTGTGTGTGTGTGTGTGTGTGTGTGGTGTGAGTGGGTGTATGTGTGTGTATATGCGTGTGTGTGTGTGGTGTGAGTGTATGTGTGTGTATGCATGTGTGTGTGGTGTGTATGGTGTATGTGTGGTGTGAGTGAGTGTATGCATGTGTGTGTGTGTGTGTGTAGTGTAAGTGAATGTATGTATGTGTGTGTATATGTGTGTGTGGTGTGTGTGTAAGTGTGTATGCATGTGTGTGTATATGTGTGTATGTGTGTGGTGTGTGTTTGAGTGCGTGTGTGTATGTGTGGAGAGTGGTGCATACACATGCATATGAGAATATTCATGTCCATACACACACGTGGTGACCAAAGCAAGATGTGAGATGTCTTCCTCTATCACTCTGCTATGACTTGAGATGAGTTCTCTCTCACTAAACTAGGAGCTCACTGTTTTGGCTAGGCTGGCTAGATATTGAGCTCTTGGAGTATACTGGTCCCCACCTCCCACCCCAACCACCAATGCTGGGGTGACAAACATGGGCAACCATACTTAGCTTTTTACATAGGTACCAGGGATTCAAACTCAAGCCCCCATGCTTGTAAAGCAAGTGCTCTGATCCACGGAGCCATTGCCCTGGCCTCTTCATTCATGTCTCGATGTTCTCATGTGACTCATTTCAACAGACAGGCCAATCCCCTTAAGTAGCAAGATTTTATTTGATGCTTTCTTTTATTATCCAGTAAATAAATACTTACTAAGTCTGGTGGATTTCTAAAGGCTAAGATAAACAGGCACATCATTAGACATCTTAGTAAAGAACTGAAGTCTCATTATAAACAGAAGTAGGCAAGCCAGTTAACAGGATGGAGAGGAGACAGCCAAAGTGAGTTTGTAAGAGCCTTGGGGACCACGGAAGGTGGCTGTTGTCTTCTCTATCAGTGTTCATATTGATTCTCAAAATCCTCATATCCTCCCCTCCCTTCTGGGCATGTCTACACAACTATTTCTTGATGGAATGCCTGGTGGCTCCCTTGACTTGAACGACAGCTATGCCATGGTTCTCACGTGTGATTGACAGAAGCATTTGTCCATCCAAGCAAGCACAAAGAAAACTTTAAACTATCTTTAAAGTCTCTCGGGACCAAGTCCAAAAGCCAAATTCCCAGTGCCTGGTGTCAGGGAGAAAACTGAAACTCTTTCCTGATTCCAGATGATAAAACAGGCACTTTCTAGTTCAAGGTTAATTCCAGAATATAGATACTCAGCACTGACTGGAGAGAAATGAAAAGCGGCTTCTCTGAGAGTATATAAGGAGTTTTGGATGCTTCCTAAAAAGTTTTATTAACACTCACCAATCAGTGGCTTCCTGAAAGGAAAACAGGAAATTAAGCCAAGCCATTAGATCACTTAATCAATTCCTTGCTTCTAGACAAAACTCCAAACTAAAGGAAAACACACTTCATCAACCTAATCAACTTAGCTGGATTTCTAATGGAATCCAACTAATTTAATTAATCTATTCATTTAAAGAAATTGAGGTGCTGTAAGTTGAAAGCCTATATGGTTACCTACTCAAACCCACATCTGGACCAGGTCTCCAAAATGGGTCTCATTCTCTTAACCTTTCTATCAGCTCCTGTTTCCTACTCAGAGAATGGCTACAGCTATGCCTATGTTCTAGCAGGTCCTAATCTCCTAACATTATATATACCACTATAGCTCTCCAACACGATTGTCTAAAGATGGGCACACTCTTTCTAGCAAGCAGGGTGACTCCCAAATTTCACTAACAGACCATCTTTCAAGAAGGTTCTATAGAACCTGAGCCAGAAACTGGAGTATTGTCATGATTCCATCTGATCTAGACAAGAGTCTAGTTCACTTAGCCCATGCCTGTATATATGAGGTCCAGTTCTCTTTCATTCAGCAACACTCCCATGGTTTCATCTCTAGGGTCTATATTCTTGGTAAGTGAATTTTTCACAGGTAATTCATTGGTTTACTTGTGAGCCATTGTTACCCACAGGTGTCATGCATGCCATTAGTGTCTTAATTGATGAAGTCATGTTGGAGAAATACAATGGTATAATCTTGGGTGATTAAGACTCACTAGAACATAGGGCATAGCTGTATCTCTGAGCAGGAGACAGGAGCTGATAGGTAGGTAAGAAAAGAGGCCCATTTTGGAGACCTGGTCCAGATGAGGGTTTGAGCAGGTATCCAACCAACCCAGACAACATTATTATGGCCAAGACACAATTAGCTGTGGAGCACAATTGGTATAGATCCAAGGCTCTGGAGAGTCTGCCCAAAACTTCTCCTAACAGAAATCAAGGGTTTCTTCAAATGGCTAGACACAGCATTTATGTTTTGGAATTTTGGGAATGTGTTGCTTTTAGGTTCCAAAAGATCTGTAAAAGGAGAGTAGTGGGAATTTCAATGGCACATGGATTCCAGAATCCCACTGCATCAGGGCACAGTGAGTACGAAGCCAGACTGCCACCTACTGACACAGTAGGGCGTGGCTGAGCCTCATGCTGGGTGCTTAGGTAAAAGGAGGATATTGCTGGTAACAGATGGTCCCTTGGACCTCTGTGTAACTTAGGAAAAAACAGGGGATATGAAGTAATCGGTGGGAAAGTGGGTTTTATGTTTATAGCAGAGGAGAAACAGACTAAAAGCATCTGCTGATATGGCCCAAATAGAAGAGGAAATTTGTCATGCCGAGATTGAATGGGACACATAGTGCAGCTTTTTCAACAGCTCTTCACATCTTCAGTATGAGATGGGAGACAGTCAGCTTGTTCTACTTAACTAACAACCGCTGGGAGCCAAGAAGTCCATCTGACTTTCGTCCCCACCAGCTCCCAGACCTGACATCTTTCCCAGTGTATAGCAAAGATTTCCTTGTTACATAAGTGCTTATAATTTGACTACTAACGAAATTAAAACCCATATCAGTGGTTCTCAAAGATCACTAAGTTTACCATGGATTTACACACTGTTGACTGCTGTGTTACTTCTGGCAACATAGTTAACCTTGCTGTTTCATTTCTTTGCCTTTAATGAAGACAGCCTGAGCTACTTTGTTGGGCTGACTTGTAAAAGATGAATGATATGGTGTATGTTACAGGCTCTGCACACAGCACATCTCAAGAAATAGAAATTTGGTGGGTGTTTTGGTTTTGGTTTGAGGTTTTGGTTTGCTTTGAGATGGGTTCTTACTATGTAACCCAGGCTGGCCTTGAATTTGTGATCCTCCTACCTTGTCATCCCAAATGCTGGGATTGTGGGTGTTCACACCCCTAAACCCAGCTTCAGAAAGATTTTGCAAAAATAAAGCAGCCCCAAGGTCACAACTGCCACCTATGCTGATCCCCGGATACACAGATCCCCCAACTCTGCTCTCTCAGGTTTGTGAAGAGGTTCTCAGAAAGCTCAACCACTTGCCTCCACTTGACTTGTGAGCGCAGTCCAGAGAGCTGGAGCAGTGCAGTGTGGGGAGGCAGGAGCTCGGCTGAAGGCTCCTCTCATTCTTATTTTTAGAGGAGAATGGCAGGAAGACAGCTGCTGTTGAATCCCACCTCTCTAGCTAGAAGGCAGAAACACCAGGGAAGAGGACTGACCACTAATCAGAAGAGAGACAGGGAGGAAACTGAGACAGGAAGTGTCAACACCAACATGTCCTAACCCTGTGTCAGCTTGGGTCCATCTACCACTCAGAATATAAAAACAGACAAAGAAACAAAACCAGGAAAGAAGAGACAGCACAGCAGAAAAGGCAAGCCAAAAATAACCATGTTTCCTTCCTGGCCAGAGGGACTTGCTCCTCTTATACCTGACTCCCAAATTTTTGCTGAAATTCTGGGAATCCTTGAAAGAAATGCGCTCCTACAGATGGCAGAAAGGCAGATGCAGAAACAGCAGAGGGGGGAGATGCACAGATGGGCAGGAAGGTGGATGCCAGAATAGTGGGGGGTGGGGGGTAGCTGTGAGGGATACTGGAACCTTAATGGGTAGGTTACGAGTGTCTCTCAGTTGGTTCCTGTCTTCTGGAAGGAGAGGACTCAGCAAGAAGGCACAGATGGCTTAAGCAAGAGTTGAGTAGGCTACCCCAAAAGTAGAGTGGTGGCTCAGTGGCTTCTGCGGTCAGTGTGGATCTTGAAGTTTTATGAATGTTTATAAGGTGGGGACATAGACCTGGGTTAAAGAGATCCTCTCTCCCAATTCAGGGTAGCTGGATCTCTCCCTTTTAGGGTATTTCCTTCTCCATGCTGGAAAATGTCTGCAAAGTGGTGGAGCACTAAACAGCAACATAAATGATATTGCTGTAAAGTACTTTTGAGGATGCAAACCCTTCATTGGTACTCCTGTAGGGAAAGGTCTTGGCCCCTTGGTTCTTGATACAGCAGGGAACAATGTATCCACAGCCTCCGTTTAGCCATAAAGGGATGTTTCTGGCCAACAGAAGACAATAGTTACTGACTGCTGCAGCCTTCTTGGTTATCTAGTTGCTTGCTGTTTTTTAAAGCTGTTCAGGGTGGTCTGCTGCTTAAGATAGCCTGCTATTTTTTTTAAATTAATAGTAGGAGCTGGGGCTAGGGGGTATGACAGACCAGCAGCCTGCACAAACAGGAAACAGAACTTTGGCTGCCTTGGGGACCCCCTGCCTCCAGTTCCACAACTCCTGTTTCACTCCAAGCAAAAGTAAAAGTGGGTTGGCTGTGGCCCTTACAACTCTTTACCTCTATCTTACTAGAAGAAGGAAAACAAAAATTTGAGCATGCACCTCAAACCCCAGACAACTGGGTGGATGCTGCACAGCCTAATAAGCTTCTGCAGAAACATGGCTTTCCTTGGAGATTGTTAATGATTGACTCTTGCAAACAGGTAATTCTTTTTGAAAGGGTTAAATTCTTTAGTATTGCCAATGAAGCCCTCAAAGATTGGTCAAATGCTTCCATCGCAATACTTTCTATCTGCAGAGAATCTTTTAAGCTCAATGCTGTTTTAATCGTCAAGCATAACTATGTAAAGAGGGGACGCTAGTGCATACCACTAAGCCCTGAACTTGGGAAGCTGAGGCAGAAGGATTGATGTGAATTTGAGCCTAGGCTATATAGTGAATTCTAGGCTAGCCTTGACTAAGAGTAAGACCCTATCTCAAAGAAGAAAAGCAGGCTGAGGAGATGGTGCAGTAGTGCAAGTATTTGCCAGGCAAGCAAGAGAACTGGAGGTTGAATTCCTTCAGGAATCCAGGCCATCATTCTGACTCAACTAAAACTCTAGCTTTTAGGGGTGGAGAATCAAGAGCCCTGGAGCATGCTGGCTAGCAAGGTTGGCCACATCAGTGAGCTCTGGGTTTGACTGAGAAGTCCTGCCTCAAGGAATAATGTGGAAGAGCTATTGAAAAGACTCCCAACATCAGCCTCTGGCTTTCACAGCATGTACATGTACATGTGAACATGCGTCTACACATGCTTATATACCATATATACATACACATGAGAAGAACAGGAACGAAGGAAAGGAAGGGAGGAGGGAGAGAGGAAGTAAGGGAGAGAAAGAAGGGAGGAAAGAAAGAAAGAAGTCATAAGTCAGTCCTGAGTTCAAGATCCATGCAAGAAAAATGACTCAGGAACCATCTGAGAACATGTCTACATGCCTATATGTCCATATATAAAGCAGGAAAAGTATGGTCTCAGAACACGCTACAGAGATTGTCGCATAACAAAAACCTTCATGCCCAATGTCATCTTATAGACTGACAGCACATAGACTCTGATGCTCAACAGAGTTATCATTTTAATGACCTGGCAGTGGGTTGCTCATTCATTCAGTGCTGAGTCCACACCCCAGGCACCTTATGAAACAACACAAAAGTAGACAATGCTGGACCACCATATCCAGCTGTTGAGAAAATAAATAAATAAATAAATAAATAAATAAATAATAAAGTAGATCATAGCTGTCTCCAGTGGCAAATCTAGACCCCGAGCAAAATTCTTCTACAGTCATTTCGTCTCTAAAGGAGAGAGTGGCCAACTCTGCTTGGTGAAAGTTGAGATGTCACAGCAAAGGGATATGATGTTGAATCTCAAAGAATGAGAACTTTCTGAGAAGAAAAGAGAGGAACTTCCCCAAAAGATGATTGGCTTCCCCTTTAGCAGTTGTAACAGTGGAAGAAGCAGAGAGGTTGACAACTATGGCAGGCTGAAGTTTACAGTCCATTTAAGCAAGCTGTAGGAGATGGGGACTAGGAAACTGAGGCCACGCCCTTCTATGGAGCCAGCATAGTATCTTGCAAGAAGAGCATGTTTTGAAAGGTTCTCTGCATTGAAGCCCATGGTAAAAGATGATTCCAGGAGCCTAATTGGCACAGGCCTAGGGGCAAAGGAACTGCCTAAAATCTCTCCTGATCCCTCTGTGCTGAATTAAGGTGACATGAAGACATGGAGACAGAACAGAGGTAAAGGGCGGGCAGGAAGAGTATCCTTGACAAGCACAGGTGCCCTTGAAATTGTCCAGGAGGATAACAAAAACATGGTGGGAAAAGGAGAAAAGAAGGATTCTAATTGGGCCTCAACTCAGGATTTTTGTCTCCTGGATTTTTATTGGTTTTCAAATATACCTGGGGAGCTTCTCTGGTAGGCACTGGGTATATGGAAATACATGCAGCCTTAGCATTGAGGGGCTCATTTCATCTAATAGAGAACTGAAACTCAACAAAGGTTTCCCATACCTCATCAACCATGCCATGCTACTGAGTTCATGTGTGGAGTTTCTCTGAAGTCTGGCCCTTCAAGCTAACCCATGTCAAGCAAAACGAAACAAAACAAAAAATAAAAATAAAAAACAAACAAAACAGAATCTGTATGCATCTTGAACAGCTGAGAAGATGAATTCTTGAATGAGCAGAGCAGAGAGGTCTCGGGGCCTCAAAGAAGAGTCTATCTCCACTCATTCCATAGGGCCAGGATATCTACAGAAGCCCTGCCTGAGTCTGGGTGAGGACCTGTTCTCACTATGCAGCATACAAGGCATAGAGGAGCATTGTGAGGGAGAGTTGGAAGTGATCAGCCGGAGAACTAAAGTAGACAAGACCCAAGGCTCTCTGGGTGGCCTGGACGAGTGGCTGGACTCAGCAGGCAGGCCTACTTGACACTCAGCTACTTAGGAACCCTCTAGGAAGAGGAATCAAAGCTCTCTATAGGCTCCCAAGTCCTTAGCTGCTAGGCAGCTAACAGTACAGACTTTTGACCACGGCTCGCAGCCAATGCGTTTGGCTTCTCAATAAGTCCATGTTCCCACTGGCAGGCTTGGGGAGCAGAGCCTCCAGCAGAGCAGGACTGTTTTTGTAATGAGGAAGGCGGACTCATGTGCTTTTGCTTAGGTATCTTTACCATTGCAGTATTTAATATGGGACAGCCATATCATGATCACCTCTTTCTATAAACGAGATATTTTGTTTTGTTTCAGTTTTGGATGTTGAAATTAACTGGGGAAGAAAGCTGAGCAGTTGCCAGCAATGTAAAGGATTCAGCACAACTGTGTGCTCCTGAAGGTTGCCAGCACATTCCTCTACAAACTCTAGCCCTGTTGCGCATATTCTTTGTGAACAGAGCGGGGGAGGGGGACTGCGAGAGAAGCAGAGATAATAGCAGCCATCACCACAAAATGCAGCCACCGTAAATGCTGTCAAGAAAACTATGTGCCTTTGGTCCCAAGCACTACAAAAATAAATAGGAAAGAAAAGCATGCACGTATGCAGAACAAGCTTTCTGAAAGGAAGTTGTACACACAGTTTATGTCCACAGACTCATGATTGTCTTCTCTGTGCTACCTAAACCCTTAAGACCGACAGTCAATGTCAAACTCAAACATGAACAGATTGGTTTGGATGGAAATGTCTGTATCAGGTAGATTCCCATAACCTCTCTGCATAGTGCCCGTCTCCTTTACTGTTCTTTTCATGGACAACATTGCAAACACAAAAACTTCTCTCTTGACGTGCAAAGTCAAATAACCAAAGGAAACATGCTTATCCACAAAGTTCACACAACGCTGTGTTGCTCAGCTCCATTCAACAGTGCCTTAGCAACAGTACTTGGTAGCGATTACCGATATTTGGAACACCAGAACTGGGTCGTGTTATTTTCTTTTTAAAAACAAGGAAACTCTAGAGGCCTCTAAAACACTACATGTTCCCGCTTACCTACTGGAGCTAGATAATCCTATTGCTAAAGGCATCACACATCTTGGTTGCATGAGACAGAGAAGTCAAACTGGAACTGTGCTAGAAGCTTTCTCTCTGCCAATCAGCTTTCATTGTGTGGGCAGGTGCGAGGAAGGCTGCTGGGGGAGAAAAGCATCCAGTCTGCTACCCAGCTATGAACTCTACAAACTATAGAACCAACCTACCAGGAAAAACAAGGCATGCAGGACTGCTATGGAGGAAATCCATACTCGGTACTATAAACCTAATCCAAACCTCATGGTGGGGGCAGTTATAGGCCCTAAGAAGGAACTTAATGGTATTGTTTAGCTAAAATGACACTTTGCTAAACTGCCTTCTAAACATGTAAATTTTAAGCATAAGCGAATGCTACCAGATCCTTAATCAAAGAAGTCTCTTTACAAGTGAACTGTGGCAAAGACAGAAGTTCATGAATGCACGTGATGCTAAGAACAATGGTGGTTGAGTGTTCAGCCTTAAACAAAGCCTTTATATCAATTTTTCTATGGCCCGTGGAGAGAATGCTATGGATGGGGGGGATGGGAAAAGTTACAGCTGTGAAGGATAGCAGAATGGCCACTAAATACCATCTTCTGGACAACACACACCCATTGTGATAAAAAATAATGCTCAAGGACTACAGCCATTCAAGGACTACAGATATGCATAAGAACGGGTCCATCAGTAGCCAGCTGTGGATGGAAGAAGGTCTCCAGTGTCCTACCCTCCACTGCTCAGGAAAAGAAAAACCCTTGCCATCAGCTCTGTACTTAAGTGACCGCACCAGGTTCTAATGGATACTCCTAATCCGGTGGATACACAGATGGCCAACCCTGGCCAACCTAAATGGGTCACATAACCAAATCAAAAGTCATAAGCCTGTGAGCAGAGCAGGTAGAGGTAGGGGTAGAATAGAAACAGGGGATGGTGGGAAAAGAGAATAACCAGTATAAATACAGTACACACATGTGTAGGATTGTCAAAGAACTGATTAAATTATTACTAAATTAATAATCATTTAAAAAAAAAAAAACCCTTCCAGCATACAAAGTTGAATTGTCTTGGTTCAAGCTGCTATAACAGTCTCACAGACTAGGTGATTTGTAAATCTGGGACATTCCTTTCTCAGTTCTTGGGGTTCACTTCCAGGATGAGGGTGCCAGCATGGTCAACTTCATGTGTAGTTCCTTGCCCAGTTATAGACATCTGACCTGCTATATCCTCAGAAAATGGTTGCTGGCCTCTGCTTATAATTAACCCCATTCATGATGGAATCCCTGCCATGGCCTAATTACTTCTCAAAGACCCTTCCCCTATTCCAACATAAACATTTTGAGGAGAAACAAGTAGATGTGTGTGTTGCATGTAATAATTAAAAAACAAATCCACACAATTGCTGGCTAGGCACCGGCCAGCGGTCTTGGTCTGTTCCCAGCCCAGCATACAGCCTGAGACTGCTTGTTTCCCCTAGCCAAAGTCTCTCACCATGGCTGGCTCTGCTTCTCCAGAGCTCCAAGATAGCTCTCTTGGTCCCCTCAGGCAGCCCACACTCCGCTTGCTACCGTGCCCCATCTTCCCATCCCAAAGCCTGACCGAATTCCGCCTCAGCTAAGTTCTTTCCCTCTGGCCCACCTGAATCACCTTGGAATGGAAAACACCAGACAATCTTAGTCTAGAATCAACAGAATCTATCATCCTAAATTCATCAACTAGTCTGTGTTAGAAATCTTCCACTGGCGGATCCTGGTGGATTCTACCACCACACTTAACAATCCCCTGACTGTCGGCTTCGCTCCCGCCTCTGTCCTTTCTCCTCATTCCCTCTTCCTCTCTTGGATCTGGAAGGCCCACCTCCTCCTTGTCCAGTGATTGGCTTCTTGTCATCTTTATTACCAATCAATCAATTAGGGAAAAATTCCACTACGTGTGTGTTGGGTTTTGTGTCCTTCCATAAGCATTTATAATCACTGTGAAAGTTATGCTTATTTTAGGCCTATAAGATAATGTCAGATTTAAGTGTATTCGTGTTGGAAGTTTCTAGCATCCAAACCTTTAGTATTCTAGCTGGTTTCTACACGATGGACAATATTATGCTGATTACCAACTCCAAATCAGCATTCACATTCCACTTCTGAGAGGAATCTGCTTTTGCTCACCAGGGAATTTAATTTCTTTAATAGCCAAATTGGTAGATCATGCTCCATGCAGTCACTGAATTTCAGTGTTTGGAAGCCTGCCTGCCTGACAACCCTGTCAGTGTCTATAGGTACTCCTTCAGTGGCCGATGCAGAGAGCACAGAGCACTGTGATATGGGAGCCTCCAATCTCATGGGCACCACAGAGTAGACACATGGAAAAGTGAAGTTACAGAACATTGCATAACATCTTAATGAGCATTTGAAGACAATAGTAAATTAATGATTGATGGAAGGGCCCAGCCCACTATAAATGGTGCCACCCTGGGCAGGTGGCCCTAGAATGTATTAGAAAAGCAGGCTGAACAAGCTGTGGGGAGCAAGCCTGAAGGCAGCGCTCCTCCATGGCCTCTGCTCCAGTTTCTGCCTCTAGTTCCTGCCTTGAATTCCTGCATTAACATCTCTTCATTATGGTCTGAAGCTGTAGAAAAAAAATGATCCCTTTGCTCCCTGAGTAGCTTTTAGCCATTGTATTTATTCCAACAATAGAAATCAGAGTAAGATAGATACTGGGGTCTCCAGCTGGAATCCACGTGAGGAAAGGGTCTTATTAAATTCCATCCTTTTTGGAAACTACAGCCTCAGCTGACTCCTTCAAATGCAACGTATAACTGACCTAAGCGAAATTCAGACATCTGAATTCCTGTTCCATAGAGACTGGGGAATGATGTCAGTCACTGTAAGCTCATACATTTTTGTAATTTGTTACCAAGCAATAGAGATCTAACACATTGGCCGTTTTAACTGCAACAGCTGGCTCCCTTGCCCAGCTCAGACTTCCACTTGGGTCTGGCTGATAAGGGAACTCGTGAAGAGAGAGAGGCGGTAGGAGGGTTACAACCCCCAGTAAGACAAGGATACCACTGGTTTATCAGCTTCCTCATGAATCACTGCGAGCTGGTCATGAAAACCTTAGCTTATTCACGAGTCACTGTGTGCTGGAGATCTCAGTTCCTGTTTTGTGGTTCCCCATTCATCACAGCTACTAGCCCCAGATCTCAGGAACTAACCACCCCCCTTGTCTTGAATATCTGGATGATACAACCTCCATTATCCTTGATAGCTCCACACACCTTGCCCACTCCTTTAGAGATATTCCTTCTATACATCAGATTATAGAATTTGAGTGGGCATGTCTTTCCCAAAACAATAACCGCATAGTGTCATAGTGTGAACAGGAAGAGTGGTGTCTGGCCTGAAATGAAGAATGTGTGTCATTTCACCAGACGAAAAGGAAAGTCTAGAGGTGTCATTGCGATGATAGCCATGGGCAAGTAGAAAATTCAATTCCAGCCACTTGATGGCTACAGTTGCTGAATCCTAATAGGATACTCCCCACACAATATTCAACATGAAGAATATTCCAAATAAAGACAGAAAAACATGATGGGAAAAGTGGATCCCAGCCCACATGCTAGGTACATGAGAAATATTGTTTTCTAACGTTTCTTCAGTTTCTTTTCTGTTTTCACCCTATTCTATGAATGACAAAACTTCCTAATCGATTTGAGATTTCTACTCTCCTGCTGTTCTCTAGGAGGAAATGCGTCATGTGGAATTTTTTAAAGCTTGATTACTAATTCAAAATCACCCCACTACATTCAATAACATCCTATTTCTTCGGAGCACACTGATCAAGCTTTGTACCATTTCAGTGGAGGTTAGCCTGGGATTCAGGGTGGCCGTGCACAGGTTCTGCTAAGCAACTGACTGGACAGCATGTGACTGCAGTAGCCCCCGCCAAAACAAACCCTTCAAGAGAGCGAATCATTTGTAAAGACTGCAGTCCGTAAATTGTTTGTATGCAAATAGCTTTAGTGATGAATTTAATTTCATCAGGACAGAAGCTCAGTGCAATTTCTACTTGGAAAACTTCTATAAGAACTTGATAAAAATTAAGTTTGGCTCAACACTTGTTTGTAAAATGTGGTTTGTTAGAAACAGACTAATTCAGTCTGCTGATTGACTTACCTCAACCTTTCACCCAGTTAGTGTCTATCAATGATGCTTATCAACAGCTATGACAGGTTGATGGTAAAATACATAAATGAGAAAAATAAAAGTCCAGAAACATAAGCTACAATCTGCCTTTAGCCAGGGAGGCAGGGAAGCTGACTGCAGATCTTCACCTCCCCCTCTGCTCCTCCAAATCCAACCCCCCAGTTACGCCCACCTCTGTGCCACGCCACCTCCTCCAGCCTCCCCTTCCCCTATTTCTGGTGGATCACAAAGATCTTCATTTCCTAACTTTCCCCCTCACTCATTACTTTATCAAAGTCTCCAGTTCCAGGAGACATTCTCTAGGGACTTGCAGACCATTCCAGCCAGAGAAGTAGGTAGACTAACTACAAATCTCTGTCTCTTCTTCCTTTCCTTCGAGTCCAATCTCCCAGTTTCATGCCCAGTTCTGTGGCAGACCTTCTGCTCTGACCTCTCTTCACTGTCTGACCCCATTTTAATTGACTAAGCAGACCTAGAGGAACAACCTGCTCTCTCCTCTCCTGTGGACCTCCTCAGTGACCTCCCTATTAGAACATGACCATTCCTAAGTGCCAGCTCCCAAAACATAGAAACACAAGAATTTACTACCAGGCAACACAGCCATCACACTTTCCCAAGAAGCAGAAAGGGCAACAGAAACCAGAAAAAAAAAAAACACAAACCCAACAAAGACAAGACCAGAGATCAGCACCTAGAACTATAATAGTGCTATACCCAGAAGCCTGGATACTGGTGTAGAACCACAATCAAAACATCCAGGACAGTATGTCTCCCCTAAAGCCCAGCACCCCTACCACAATAAGCCCTGAGTATAGCAGCAGAGTTGAAGCACAAAACAAAGACCTTAAAATATCTACTCTTTATGAACATATAACAGAGGTCCTGAAAGAGTAAACAAATAATCCCTTAGAGAAATCTATAAAAAGCACCAACAAACCATGTAAGGAAACTAATAAAACAGTTCAAGGCCTAAAAGTGGAAAGAGAATCATTAAAGAAAGCCCCAAGCTGAGGGAACTCTGGAAATGAAAAAATTAAGAACTGGAACCTCAGAGGCAAGCTTCACGAACAGAAATATAAGAAATGGGAGAGAGAGGGTGGGGTGGCAAGCAGGGGCAGGGGAGAGGCAACAGGGGTTTGTTCTTGTTGTTTTAGGGTTTTTTTTTGGAGGGGAAACTGGGAAAGGAGAAACCATATGACATGTAAATAAAGAAAATATCTAATTAAAAAAAGAAATTGGAGAGAAAAATCTCTGCATTGAAGATATGATAGAAAAAATGGATACCATTGTCAAAGAAAATGTTAAATCTAAAAAAAATGATTCTGGCACAAAACATCCAGGAAATCTGGGACACTGTGAAAAATACCAAATCTAAAAATGGTAAATATAGGAGAAGCAGCCCAGGTCAAAGGCACAGAAAATAGTTTCAACAAATCACAGAAGAAAATTTTCCTAACCTAAAGAAGAACATGTATAAATATAAGAGGCATATAGAAAACCAAATAGAACAGACCAGAAAAGAGATTCCCCTGGATACATAATGATCACTTAGTTACAGAACAAAGAAAGCATATTAAAAGGTGCAAGAAAAAATGGCCAAGTGTCTTAGTTCAGGTTCTATTACTCTGAAGAGATACCATGACCAAGACAACTCTTATAAAGGCAAACATTTAATTGGGGCTGGCTTACAGGTTCAGAGGTTCAGTCTGTTGTTATCATCCTGACGGGAAGCATAGCAGCATATTGGCAGACATGGTGCTGGAGGAGTCAAGAGTAGCACATCTTGATCCAAAGGCAACCAGGAACAGACTAGCTCTAGAAGGTATGTAGCACAGGGTCTCTTTCACACTGGTGGAGCTTGATCATAGGACTTCAAAGCCAACCTCCACAGTGACACACATCTCCTCCAACAAGGCCACACCTATTCCAGCTAGGACACACCTCCTAATAGTGTCACCTACTGTGGGCCAAACATTCAAACACATGGACCTTTGGTAGACAAACCTAATCAAACCACCACACCAAGTAGTATAGAAAAGCAAGCCTATTAGAATTATACATGATATATCTCAATTAAGACTCTCAAAGCTATAAGGGCCTGGACAGATGTGCTGCAATCTCTAAAAGATCACAGATGTGATGGAAAAAGTAAGATATTCCATGTTAAAGCCACATTTAAACAATATCTAGGACTTGAGTTCCTTCCGGTCTGTCTGAGCTGGGGTCCAGAGTAAACCTTGGACGCATGCTCCGCAGCCAATCCCACAACACCCAGAAGAAGCTCCACTCCCAGGCGCTCTGATACACCCAGGATCAGAGGTGAGCAGGAACCAACATCTGTTCCAACACTGGGAGTAACTGGGACCAGCTGGACCAGGCACACAGGAACTCCGCCAGCCTAGTGACTCAGGTTCCTTCCAGTCTGTCTGGGTTAGTGTTCTGAGCAGACCTTGGGCACAAGCTCTGCA
>NW_022196915.1:105610988-105613037 GCF_008632895.1 Mastomys coucha
ATTGAGAAAAATGTATTTTCACTATTGCTGTAGACGAGCATCTATATAAGACTGTTAAATTGATTGTTTTATATCAAACAACTTTTATAATACTTATTCTTGTTATAATTTATAAATTTTAACCAATATGACAAAAAAGATACTGTAGGTATTGAAGGGGGGTCTCTGGGAGGAGCAGTGGTACAAAAGGGGAACAAAAATGTAATTCAATTCTATTTAATTAAAATATGTTTTTAAATGTTAACAAATTCAGATAAATTGAAATCATGTAACTTTTCTCATCATAATGCAATAAAAGTTTTATAAAAAACATCTATATACAAATCCAGCCCTACAGACAGTGCTAGAAGGACAACTCCAACCTCAGGAGGTTAACTATACCCATAAAAACACAAGGAATAAATAGTCTTAGACCAACAAAATCAAAAGAAGGGAAATAAACACACATACAAAACAACAACAAACTAACAGAAATCAATGATCAATGGTCATTGATATCTCTCAATATTAATGGTTTCAATTTCTCAATTTAAAAAAAAACACAGACTAACCAAATTAATATGAAAACTGGATCCATCCTTCTGCTGCATCCAGGACACACATCTCAACATCAAGGGCAGACATTACTTCAGAGTAAGGGGTTGGGAAGGATAATCCAAGCAAATAGACCTAAAAATCAAGCTGGTATAACCATTTTAATATGTAACAAAATAGACTTCAAACCAAAACTAATCAAAAGAAGTAGGTAAGGACACTACATACTCATCAAAGGAAAAATCCACCAAGAGAACACCCTGAATTATGTATTGATGCTCACACACTGACAGTGGGAGATTGAGTACCACACTGTCACCAGTAGACGGGTCATCCAGGCAAACATTAAATAGAAAAAACAGAAGCTAACTGACATTATAATTCGATGGACCTAACCAATATTTGCAGAACATTTCACCCAAACACAAAAGAATCTGTCTTCTCAGCACCTCAGGGAACTCATTCTCAGTAGCACATGACTTTCCCCAAAACTGGTCAGGTAGTCAGACACAAGTAACTCTCAACAGAAACAAGAAAACTAAAATAACACCTGCAATGTATCTAACCACCACAGACTAAAGCAGAATATCAACAAGCAAACTAAAATAACACCTGCAATGTATCTAACCACCACAGACTAAAGCAGAATATCAACAAACAAACAAACAAAAATAGAAATCTTACAAACTCATAGAAACTGAACAACTCACTTCAGAATGAAAATTAGGTCAAGAAAGAAATTAAAGACTTTCCAGAATTGAATGAAAATAAATATACAACATACTCAAACTTATGAAAAAGAAGCTCATTCATAGTACTAAATGCCCACATTTTAAACAAAAAAAGATTCAGAGAGATCTTATACTGCTAACTTAATTAATGGCAAACCTCAAAGCTCTAGAAAAAAAAGAAGAAACCACACCCAAAAAAGTAAACAGCTAGAAATCATGAAATTTGGGCTGAAATCAACAAATGAAAACAAAAAAAAATGTAAAGAATTAATGAAACAAAGGGACAGTTCTTTGAGAAAATCAAGAAGATTAACAAACCTTTATCCAAAATAACTAAAAGCCAGGAATAGAGAATATCCAAATTAACAAAATTAAAAATAAAAAGAGGGTCAAAACAACAGACACCAAGACTGAACTGGCAGATGGAAGGAAGACTGTAGCAGGTATGGCAGGGCCACCTCTATGTAAACACTGGGGGCCTTGAAGCCGCAAAAGCATCTCCTACAGGAGGACCTAATTGAGGACTTCCTGAGAGACCAAGGATTGCTGGTGCAGGCAATGCCAACCAATCAGAAATTGCTATTTAGGAGGGATGCTTTCTTGAGACCAATGAGACGTGGGTCTGTGTCACTGACTCTGTGCCACCTCACCTCCAACCCCTAAACGCAGGTATGGTCGGTCTGCAAGTAGTTCAGGACAGAAGACTTTGCTTCTTAGCTAGGCTTACTAAGAAAGGCCCCGAGGTTGCTTTGCCTAGAAGGCATCACAACAGTTCTGGTCTTAA
>NW_022196915.1:105613118-105619676 GCF_008632895.1 Mastomys coucha
AAAAAAATGGCGCCTGTTACCAGCACCGTTGAGCACCTCTGATTGGGAAAGGAGGCAGCCAGCTTCCAGCGTCCTTGACCACTCCACTAGATTATTTGGGTGACAGTGACGCTGCTTCAGGTGTACATAATATATTAATGTTCACAAGCTGCACACCTCAGTCTTCTGTCATGAAAATAATGTCTTTATGCTATGATACACAGCAGTCAGATTAGCTAGGCTGTAGAGCAAGCGTGTCCTATGGTTTGGTGGCCTCAGACAACAGATTCACTTCTCACTTGCATGGCATGTTGTCATTATTATCTGGGGGCTCTGCTGTCACAGGGACCAAAAGCTGATGCAGTAGCCAGCCTTCTAGAATGTGACAGCTCTCGACCAAATAATACAGTAATTCTTTACTCATCTGTTCATATTCTATTGCCCGTCACTAGATATTCTTGAGCTGAAGTCAACCATACGCAAGAAGGAATAAAAGCTGGGGGTTCGCGAACACACGGATCATCATCATATCCCTCTTAAAAAGCCGACCTTGTCTCGCGGGAAGAGTTCATGAGAAAAGTGCGGGATGGAAAGGGCTGTTAATCAGAAGTCGAGGAACAGATCTGAGAGGCAGACATGCTAACATGCTGAGGAGGGATAGATTGCGATGATTCTCAGTCACTGGTGTGACCTATATTTAGCTTTTGACAGTTGCATATGCACCAGAAATCTTCCTTCTCACCTTCCCCTACTTGGCTTTCTCACTGGCAAAGAATGGCAGGCAGAGAAGGGTGATGAGCTAACAAACAACCTAGCACTCATGACATGTGTGCGTGTGCGCCTGTGTGTGAATGTGAAGCCTCATAGGAAAGCCATGTGCCTGTGTGCGAATGGGCATCCTCGTATGAAAGCTGTCAGACGAGCCAAGTTGTTATAGTAATTCTGCAAGAAAATGACCGATAGTGAGCTATCTGAGCCAGACAGCTCTCCTTATGGCACCTGTGTGTGTCCACACCTCATTCCCAGCTGGAGATCTTCGGCTACTGGTGAGGGATTAATTGGACATTCGTAGAACATGTTCAATACTCAGAAATGAGTGAGAGAGAAAAAAAAGATCTCCAGCTGAGAATGTGTGTTCAGTTTGGACCTGGGAAACAGAATGCTAGATTTTAGACCCAGATTCTCCACTTAATACAAGCAGGAGTTATAGCATATATGTATTTAAGCCAGTGTGCAAAGAGTGGGTTAGTCTCTAAAATGCATGCAGAAACCAGAAAGCTATAGGGGAGGAGATGGAGGCCTGCCTAGCCAGAGAGGGTGCCCTAGCCCCTGGAGCTGGAGTTACAGGTAGGCGTGAGCCTCCTGATGCATGCTGGGGACCAAACTGTCCCTTGGAAAGAGCAGCATGGGCTTTTCATTGCTCAGACACCTCTCCAGTCCCTGAGCATCTTCTTAACAGAATCTAACTTGGATTCAAAAAAAGAAATGGAAGTTTAAAATAAAATACAGCCACCATTTTTATCAACCCGTTCCAAAAATGATACCTACTCAGCATTGGTCGGGATATAATGAAGCTCAATCAATAAAAGGAGAAATAAATACTATATATTAAATGTCAGCAATTATTACCTTTGGGTGATTTTGTAGAAGTCTAGCACCTCTTTCTTAATGTTCTGGGTTTATATAATTTGTGGTACTATTTTTTGTTAGGAAGCTCTACTTCTTGCTAAAATTAAATAATGGTGACAACCTTAACTCTCCCATCTCAGATATCAAAACTCTAAAATAATAGAAAGAAATAACTGTTTAACTAGTAGGTGTCACCAGTAAGGAGGTCATGGTTCACCAGGCAGGGAGCTGATAAAGTGAACAGCACTGTTTTCCTGTTTTTATTACAGAGAAATACAGCACAGAGGAAACCCAGCAGACTCTCTAAGTCTAGAAGACTGAGTTGAGACCCAGGCACACAGGAACTCCACCAGCCCAGTGGCACAGCTTGCTTCTGGTGTGTTTGCCTGGTGCCCTGAGCAGACCTTGGGCGAAAATTCTGCAGCCAATACCACAACAACCACAGGACACTCCACTCCCAGGTGCTCTAACACACCCAGGATCCTAAGGATCAGTGGTGAGGAGGACACAACATCTGTCCCAACACCGGGAGTAACTGGGACCGGCGGGGCTCAGGCACATAGGAACTCCACCAGATCAGTGGCACTGGTTACTTCCGGTCTGTCTAGGCTGGTGCCCTGAGCAGACCTTGGGCACAAACTCTGCAGCAAGTCCCATAATTCACAGAGGAAGCTGTACTCCCAGGCACTTTAATTAGCCCAGGATCATTGGATCCAAGAATCACAGAGACAGGTAGACTCTGAGGAGGTCTGACATAACCACGATCACAGGAAGGACAGGCCCCAGTCTGATTTAGCCAGGGCAGGTAGCACTAGAGATAACCAGATGGCAGGGGGCAAGCATAAGAACATAAGCAACGCAAACCAAAGTTACCTGGAATCATCCGAACCCAGTTCTCCCACCATAGCAAGTCCTGGATACACCATCACACCGGAAACGCAAGATTCAGGTCCAAAATCACTTCTCATGATAATGACAGAGGACATTAAGAAGGACATAAATAACTCCTGTAAAGAAATACAGGAGAACACAGGTAAACAGCTAGAAGCCCTTCAAGAGGATACACAGAAATCCCTTAAAGAACTACAGGAAAACACAATCAAACAGGTGAAGGAAATGAGCAAAACCATCCAGAATATAAAAATGGAAATAGAAACAATAAAGAAATCACAAAGGGAGACAACTCTGGAGATAGAAAACCTAGGAAAGAAATCAGGAGCCATAGATGCAAGCATCACCAACAGAATGCAAGAGATAGAAGAGAGAATCTCAGGGGCAGAAGACACCATAGAAAACATTGACACAACAGTCAAAGAAAATGCAAAAAGCAAAAAGCTCCTAACCCAAAACATCCAGGAAATCCAGGACGCAATGAGAAGACCAAACCTAAGGATAATAGGTATAGAAGAGAGTGAAGATTCCAAATGTAATGGGCCAGTAAATATCTTCAACAAAATTATAGAAGAAAACTTCCCTAACCTAAAGTAAGTGATACCCATGAACATACAAGAAGCCTACAGAACTCCAAATAGACTGAACCAGAAAAGAAATTCCTCCCATCACATAATAATCAAAACACCAAATGCACTAAACAAAGAAAGAATTTTAAAAGTTGTAAAGGAAAAAGGTCAAGTAACCTATAAAGGCAGGTGTATCAGAATTACACCAGACTTCTCACCAGAGACTATGAAAGCTAGAAGATACTGGGCAGATGTCATACAGACTCTAAGAGAACACAAATGCCAGCCCAGATTACTATACCCAGCAAAATTCTCAATTACCATAGATGAAGAAACCAAGATATTCCATGACAAAACCAAATTTACACAATATTTTTCCACAAACCCAGCCCTACGAAGGATAATAAATGGAAAACACCAACATAAGGGGCAAAACAACACCCTAGAAGAAGCAAGAAAGTAATCTTTCAACAAATCCACACAGACCTAATTCCACCTCTAACAACAAAAATAACAGGAAATAACAATTACCTTTTCTTAATATCTCTTAAATATGAAAATTAATATTACCAACTTATCCTAAACGATTCAAATCAAAAGTATGAGGAATTAGAAATTTGTTGACTACCATCCAATGGTCTCTCTAATTTAGTAACTGGAGAAATAGGTCCAATATTGTACAATCCATGTACACTTTCTGCTTGTTTGTACCTAACAGTGTCTTGCCAGGTACCACATAATGGTCTTGAAACCATGCTTCTTCTATCTCAGCCTCGCTATTAGTAGTATTGTTTGTTTGATGCTTTTACGTTATACTGTGGTTTTCAGAACAGCTTACATATTTCAAAATTATTTATACAGCCTAAAGAAACATAAACAATTAAGTTGGGAGGTTGCTTATAAGAGAACAACAAAGAGTGAGACTGAATGCTTTGCTTGATTTTTTTAACTATTGTATAAATTTTGAAGAGAACTTTATAAGTTACTCTTTCTCTGAGATGAATGCTTTACAAAATCATCACAGCCAATAAACCAGATTCTTACCCACACCTAATGTCTGTGCCACCCTCCAAGGAGAGCCATTTTTCATTGAAACAGTTGGTGAATGACTTCATAGATTGACCATCTTGATACCTACACCATTTCTTAAATGAATGTAACCTATTCTCTGTGGGTTGAGAATGAAGACAATCACTGTAGTCAAATAGCTTTGACCATAGCAGGAAAGGCCCAGCAGAACTGTCAACTCTCAGCTTAGCTACGATGGAGGTAAAATCCGTTGGTGATGTGAGGGTCATTGAAGTACAGTCTTATTACAATGAACTCCAATGTCTAAAAATTGTTCTTATTTTAGGCTTGTACTATCACAGTAAGAGCCAAGATTTTAAACTCTACTAAAAACAAAACAAACAAACAAAAAGACTTTATCTATTTATGCTCATTTAAAAAAAAACTAGTAGTGATGTATTATTTTAAAACACACAGCTAATATGTTTGGAGTTATTTAAAATTTATATTGAGAAAAACATGTATTTTTAGTATTGCTGCAGACAAGCATTTACATAAGACTGTTAATTGATTGTTTTATATCAAACGACTTTTATACTACTCATTTTTATGGTTACAATATTTTATAAATATAAGAATGTGACAAAATTTAAAAAGGTATTGCAGGTATTGAAGGGGGGTCTCTGGAAGGAGTTGGTGTACAAAAGGGAAAGAAGAACGTGATGTAATTATATTTACTTAAAATGTTTTTAAATATTAACAAATTCGGATAAACTGAAATTATGTATCTTTTCTCATCATAATGCAATAAAACTTAAATCAATTTAAAAAAAAAAGAAGACTGGGTTACAAATCTAGAAAGATAAAGCAGATAGATTTTCAGAGGAAGGTGTTTCTGGAGGGTCTCCTGGTGTATACAGTACATTCCAAGGAGGAATGTCCTCTCGAATGCTGAGGGAGACTCTCCCAACATCACAAATCATAAAGACTGTTTCTGCCAGGCAGTCTCCAGAATCTCACCAGATACTGGCTATTAGGGGAAGGGGTGGCTCAGTGATGAAGCAAAAATAACCCTATGCCCAGTGCTCCTAGCTGGGAGATAAATCCTAAACCCAGTGCTCCTAGCTACGGGATAAATCCTACACCCAGTGCTCCTAGCTAGGGCATAAATCCTACACCCAGTGCTCCTAGCTAGGGCATAAATCCTACACCCAGTGCTCCTAGCTAGGGCATAAATCCTACACCCAGTGCTCCTAGCTAGGGCATAAATCCTACACCCAGTGCTCCTAGCTAGAGGATAAATCCTACACCCAGTGCTCCTAGCTAGGGCATAAATCCTACACCCAGTGCTCCTAGCTAGAGGATAAATCCTACACCCAGTGCTCCTAGCTAGGGCATAAATCCTACACCCAGTGTTCCTAGCTAGAGGATAAATCCTACACCCAGTGCTCCTAGCTAGAGGATAAATCCTACACCCAGTGCTCCTAGCTATGGGTCATTGTACCTGAGGGACTTTTGGCAATGGCTGGACTTTTACTGTCATCAGCTGCTAGGGAGAAGCCAGGCAACAATGCACAGGCTGTGTCATTGTGCCTGTGTGGAGTGCACTTGGGTTCCACATCAAAGTAAAACACAAAAAGTTCAACTGTTTCCAAGTAACTTTTTCCAGAATTCAGTTCAAGAACATTTATAAGAATTATAAAAAAAAATAGTCACGATGTCTGGAATTCAATTTAAAAAACTGCTATGCATGCAGAAATAGAAAAATATAACACACAATAAAAAGAAAAACCATTCTATCTCCACCAAACCAGAATTGAGACATTGATTTACCAGTCAAGGACACTAAATCATTATTATAACTGCATTTCTTATATTCAAAGAGTTAAGTAGAGACAGAAAAAGTATCTTTTTAAAGAGTCTAAAGTTGAACTTTTAGAGAAAAAATATGATAAATGTTCTAGCTGGTTTTATGTAAACTTGACACAAGCTAGAGCCATCTAAAGACAAAGAACCTCAATTAAGAAAGACTCTATATGACTGGGCTGCAGGCAAGCCTGCATTAGACTGGGCTGCAGGCAAGCCTGTGAACATCTTCTTACTCAGTGATTGATGGGGGAGTGTTCAGCCCATTCTGGCTGGTGCCACCTCTGAGTAGATGGTTCTGGGTCCTATAAGAAAGCAGGTTGAGCAAGCTATGAGGAGCAAGCTTGTAAGCAGCTCTCGTCCATGGCCTCTGCATCAGCCCCTGCCTCCAGGTTCCTGCCTAGTATGAGTTCCTGCCTTCACTGTCTTTAATGATATACTGAGATGTGGAATAGAAGCGAAATAGTGTTTCCTCCCCAAGTTGCTTTGGTTATGGTGTTTCATCACAGCAATAGAAACCCTAAGACCTTAGTTGAAATATATATTAGATGGGACTGACCACTGAACATCTTCAATGCAAAAAAGAAAGAGAGAGAGAGAGAGAGAGGGAGGGAGG
>NW_022196915.1:105620029-105629542 GCF_008632895.1 Mastomys coucha
GGAGGGAGGGAGGGAGGAAGAGAGAGAAAGAGAAAGGAAATCTGTCAACCTAGAATTCGATACCTTGCAAACATGAATGTTAAGCACAGACCCTTCAGTTGTGTGCCCTACTGTTCAGCCACTGAGCTCCATTGGATAGCTTCATACCTATATATACCCAGACAAATGTTGGATGACAGTCTAACCAGAAGCCACAGAACAAGACATGTGAAAGGAAGATGACGCCAGACAGAAACCAAGTCCACACAAAGGGACAAAGGGCAGTAATTGCCCAGTGCAGGGTATCGCATCCTTCAGTGTCTAAAGATTCTAACCACCTGGAAGCTCACTGTGCTGCAAAGTCAGGGTTAGGATCATTTGCTGGAGGCTCAGAAGAAGCAAACAGGTCAGTATTATTTAATCAATTCCTGATTCCTCTACTACATTAGAGAAGAATTGGATATCTGTATGCTATAGAACGATATTGTGGCAAGAACTACTGAATGGTACATTGTTCCATGGTATATGAGTATTAGGTTTCATAAACCTAATCATATCATCCATGTCCTTGTCTAATTAATTTTTAATAATTAAGTTTGTTCCTTGACCATTTTATAACCTATATATAGCAGGACTTTTTCAGAGCTGCCAAAAGTATAAATAATGGCACAGGGGCTTTTAATATAATTTAAAGCTTGGGCCTTTTGCTTGGGCAGTCTCCCAGCTCTATACTTAACCCAACTGTCTTGCCCATGGCAACAAGGCTAGGTCTATACCTTTCTCTGTTCTGCACAGGTCCGTCTGTTCCCTTCCATATCCACTCTCTGAATCTCCCATGTCTGCTTTCTTCTCCCAGTGTGCCCAACACCTCTCTCTTGGAAGTTCTGCCCTCCATTTTCTGACCAGCTATTGGCCATCAGGTCTTTATTACTACCAATCAGCAGTGAGACAGTCTCTGATACAATTCTAGATCGCCTCTAAGCATAGAAGGCTGTCTGACCTACAAGTATCTGAACAGGTATAGAAGGACCAGCATTTACAAATATAAGGCTAATAATGGGCCATAAAAATGACAATACCAATATCCTGCCAGCATTTAGCACTCTGCCAGGTACAAAATTAATTGAATATAGAAAAAGATCACCTCCACAATGTGAAAAGGTTACCCTAACAGCTATATAATCAATCTGATTACTCTCACCTACACCATCCTTTATCCCACCCCTGTTAAATTCTCTCTCCTCCATACTGATCTTTTCTCCATGTTTGTTTTACTCTGTGACCCACTGAATTTCACTAGGACCATCGGAGTGACTATAGAACCAGCCAGGAGAACTGGAACTAGCCAGTGGCTGCACATCTGAAGATAATGACTCTGACTCTCTTGGAATCTGTCAGTAGCCAGTGCCATTGCTATGACCCCATGACCCCATCTCCATCCATGACACTCACACTTTTGTTTAATAACCATTGGTTTCTCTGAGTTGCATTATCCAACCGGATAGCATCATTTGATTTTCCGCTTTAGCTGAACAAAACTATGGACACAATAGTGAACAACCTTTTGGACCTTATTTATTTAATATTCTTTTGATTCCAGATCCTTCAAAGATTATAGCACTTTTAAAAACCAGACCAAATGGGTAAATGTATGGCATCTGTCTTAGTTAGGGTTTCTATTGCTGTGAAGAGACACCATGAACACAGAAACTCTTTTAAAGGAAAACATTTAGTTGGGTCTGGATTATAGGTTAGAGGTTTAGTCCATCATCATGACCATGGTGGGAAGCCTGGTGGCATGCAGGGATTCGTGGTGCTGGAGAGATAACTGAGAGTTCTACATCTGGATACACAGGCAGGGGAGAGAGAAAGACAGAGAGACAGAGAGAGACAGAGAGACAGAGAGACAGAGACTGGGCGTGGCCTAAGAAGCATCTGAAACCTCAAAGCCCACCCCCAGTGAGACACTTCCTCCAACAAGCCACACCCCCTAATAGTGCCACTCTGTGAACCTATGAGGTCCAGTTTCATTCAGACCTCCACAGCATCTTTAAATCACTACAATAAAATTTCCCTCAGTATCCTAAAGTATTTGTGCATAAGTATTTGTCAGTCCTCTGGTTTCAAGCTTTGTTTCTTACACAGAGACTCACATGCCAAAGTTGGAAGGGAACATGGTATGGAAAAGAGTGGGTTTTGATAGAAATTTAGCAAATATTTCTTTGCTGCGATCACCTTCCAATGTTGACTTTCAGGCTGGGAGATCTCAAGGACACTAGGATGCCTGAGGTAGGTAGACAGAGAGGGAACATGTAGGTAGAGAGTCTAAGACTCAGACACAGCTCTGCTCTGTGCTGGACAGCTTAGGACATTCAGTAGCCACACAGCCCTAACAAGTGGTCCAAATCCACACTGCATTTCTATAGTGATTTCTGGGCCATCATTCTGCCTCAGACAAGCCAGTTTCCTAACTCACGTTGTTTTCCTTCATTTACCTCTTGATTTTCCCAGTAGATAGGAGGGCTTGTGTAAGCACATGCTATACTTTCCTGCCTTTATCAGATGAAGCTTAATAAGATGAAAAGATACTGATTTAAAGTTGTCTGGTGCAATAACCTGAGTAAATGCTGTTCCCTCCAAAACCCATGTTCAAATACAGCTCCTGATACAATAGCATAGAGAGGCAGAGAGGGCATCTAGGAGGCCTGGGTCAGGAGGGCTGTACCATCATGGAAGAGCTGATGCCACTCTCATGGAACAAGGATGCTTCTCACTGGGGTGAGTTCTTACTATCTTGGGGCTGAATTTGATACCAATGAGAACCGAGAGTTACAAAAGGGTGTTTTCCCCCCATTCCACCTATGTGTGTATGTGTGTGTGTGTGTGTGTGTGTGTGTGTGTGTGTGTGTGTGTGTCTCTGTGTGTGTGTCTTTGTCTCTCTTTCTCTCTCTCCTGCTTTTCTTCCATTTTACAATATAGCATGGGGTCCTTGTTGCATTTAGCCACCTGATCTTGAACATCCTTCAAAACTTTATTGTTCATAAATTACCAAGTCTCAGGCAATTTGTTATAACAACAGAAAACAGGAATAATATACACATTGTCCTAGTTTGAGAATATGGCATCAAATAGGTCTCTGTTTGTATATACAAAATGGAGGAAATGACAGGTTGTGAAAATCCAGTGTCCTAGGAAAAGCATAAATTGCAATATCTCAAATTAAGTTCCCAAAAAGCTTACTAACGCACTCTATAGATGACAACAACAGTTAACATTTGGGATATGGTGTCACAAATTCAGATCAATGCTCTATGTAACAATTCTAGAAGGTCAGTGGAGCAAACCAAGACATGGAGATTGAATAAATTGTCTAAGGAAAGCCATATAGTGGATGAGAGTTTCTTTTCTTAAATAAATAAGGCCAATGTTCTGTAAGAATATGTAGCAGACCGAGTTCCAGGTAGTTCTGCCTGCCAATGGTACCCCATTGGGCAACTGAATACAAGGGATTAGTTCTTTTTCTTTTAATGCTATGATCCTTAAATGGTAAAAATCAGCATTTTCATGAAGTCTCAAGTATTTCAATTACATGAGCATTCTTTTTTTTAAAACTCAAGTAATAGTTACATACTACTACAATAACATTCCTCTGCTGTACAAATTAAATGATTTAAAAGAAATGAGCATTCTAAGAATTATATACAAAAGAAACCTGTAAGCAGTGTTGAAATGAAACTTAAGGTGTTGCTGCTAGCTCTACTGTTTTAAAACACCTTCAAAAGTAAAATTAACAAACACCTTTCAACATACCCAGGCTAAGAAGTTTCAAGAAAATCAAATGTCAAAAAGTTCCAGAAAGCTGTGAAAAAGCATTTGTACACTTTCTTATGACCTTATGAAGCTCCACACTTGAGAAGCTGCTAAGTTTCAGTATCAATTCATTTGCACAGCAACTTTATCCTCCCCAAAGCTCACACTGGATACAGTTCTCCCTTCTGGTCTCCAGCAATCCCTGTATGTGAGTCCTTAGATTGTCATATCTATGGATTATACAGATTACGCTAAATAATGCCGTTTTTTTTGTGTGAGGGACCTCGTGTAGAGCATCCTTTCTTTCTTAGCCTAAGTAATATCCAGTACAGTAGTCATGAAACTGAATAACTAAAACTTTGGCTTCTCTTAGGGAAATAAGAGGCCTGGTCCTGATGTCCTTGGGGAGATCGATGGGTTTAATGTCCTTTCCCTTAATGCTGCAAATTATCAGTATTTATAAAGTAACTGAATTTGCACCCCTTTTTGTGACTGTGGCCACAGCAGAACAATGTCTCCTAGACTGGATCTATATAAAGTTACTAGAATGGTGTCTATCTTAGTGACACATGGATCACAACTAACAACTTAAAATCAGAGTTTGCCTCACCCAATTCAGCATGGCTGTAGCTGACTACAAAAATGTACATATTCATTCTTTGCTAGCCTCTCTTCCTAACTGAATTATTCATTGGCCAGTAAAAGGAGCCTCCTAGCTGATGTTTTAGCGGGTTTTAAGGTTTACTTCAAGGAATACAATACAGAAAAGCCACTCCAGAAAATGCAGGTCTATTCTATTTCGTCTAAATGGTAGTCTACAATAAAGGGTTTCCAAGGCTCTCTTTGCGTGCGTGCGTGCGTGCGTGCATGCGTGCATGCATGATAATTCATGTTCTCTAGTAGAGACAGAGAAAGCACCCAGTCTTCGGGACAAGGAAGTCCTCAGCTGAGCAGGAGGCAGACTCAGCCGAGCTAAGTGACCCAGTCCTTGCCACCCTGTGCTGTGAGTCAGGATTTGATGAGACAGCGGCCATTACACCAAGTCGAAGGAGTGTCTCTTTGCTAAGCTAGCTCTTAGAACTTGAGACAACAGAACAGCTTCCACTTGGACAAACACAGAGTAGTGCTAGAGTCTTGCTGTGGATGGGGTACAGATGTCAGAGCACTGTGTCACTCACACATTGCAAGCTGAAGGCTGAGAAGGCTTCTAGAGTCTTGCTGTGGATGTATGCAGTGCCAGAGCACTGTGTCACGCATGCATTGGAAGCTGAAGGCTGAGAAGGCTTCTAGAGTCTTGCTGTGGATGTATGCAGTGTGTCAGAGCACTGTGTCACGCACTGGAAGCTGAAGGCTGAGAAGGCTTCTAGAGTCTTGCTGTGGGTGTATGCAGTATGTCAGAGCACTGTGTCACTCACGCATTGGAAGCTGAAGGCTGAGAATGGTTTCTGGATTGTTTTTAAACGGAACAATGTGAAAACATTCAAGATTGAAAAGTTGCATTTAAAGTGTGAACATTTCCTAGGTTCCTATTACCACAATTATCCTGGGTGTGGGTCTTTGGTGTTATAAAGGGTTAACTTTACTTAAGGCAGTTTCTTGGTTTTTTTCTAACCCTTAAAAAAAGTAGGAGATGTATACAACTGTTAATGACATGGAAGTGTTTCCTTTCTCATGAGGAAAAGTGAATTTCTTATCAGAATATCTGGCTGGCCCTGTAATTTAAATTAAAATAAAATTTTGGAGAAAAAAAGTTTCTTTCACTTTTCCATGGTCCCTAGCAGAGTATATCATACATTCTTATATTATCATCATACATACTCATATGATCAACATTCATACTCATGATCATTATACATACTCATAATCATCATACTTATATGATCAACATACATACTCATGATCATTGTACATACTTGTATGATCATCATATATACTCATGATCATCATACATACATGATTGATTATCATTCATATTCATATGATCAGCATGGTTTGTGAGGTTAAACATATTTATAGTACATAAGGACTCAGGACTGTCTCTCCTTTCATGGGTTTCCACAGTTGGGACAGGTGACTAATTCATATTTAAGCTAACAGAACAAAATGTATGCAGGAGTATCAGAGAGCCTGCACAGTCTGCTCTATGTAACAGGGTACCACTGTACCTAACAGGTGACATTCTATTTCTCTCTCAAGCTTTTCACTCCTTGTCACCGGCAGTGAATCATTCTCCATGCTGTTGAACAGCACTTAAAACCACTCATCTGCTTCTTCATCTCCCTGAATATAAGCCTAGAGCTCCTGGTGGCTGAGCCGGCTCGGTCTGGATTTGCAGAGTGGTGGCTGCACCAAGCCTCTGTGCTCTTAGTGGGGGCCAGCTCTCCTGGGTTTGGGGAGCCGACACTGTTCATCAGGAGCATGGTTGCTTAAGGGTGTCACCCCCCACCTTCCCCCTGGAGTACAGATTCATGGCTTCCATGCTTCCTGTTTGCCACAATTCTGAAAGATCATTTATCTTATATAGCTGCAGGTGAAGTCTCTCCTCAAAGCAGCCAAGTACAAAATGTGTTTCTTTGCAAGCTGGCGTGCCAAAATGAGTACCGCCTTAGCTTGCATTTGTCATCTTGTCTTCCCACCCCTCCTCACACAGGTTGAAAACAATCTTAATAGATGCTCTAAAATGATCCCTTCCAAAAAAACGGCATTTCAAAATTGACATGTTATGGGTGGATCCGAGGTCAAAGGGGAGAGCACTGACTTCTCTTACTGCTGTGGCCAAATCCCTGATAAGCAGCTTAACGGGGAGGGTTAATTTTGGTTTGTGATATGAGAGGAGGCAGCCCATGGTGGTGGGGAAGTCGCTGCAGCTGCCCACCCTGAAGAGAGGGGACCGGAAGTGGAGCCTGACTGTAGGCTTCAAGCCCCACCCTCAGTAAATTACTTCCCTTTTCAGGACCCCACCTCCTAAAGGTTCTGCAACCCTCCCAAGTATCACTTCCAGCCAGGCTCCAAGTGTGAAGCGCATTCGCCTGCCAGGGAGCTTCACATTCAAACCACAGCAGCAGACCAGGGCCTGTCTGTGACACATTTGTTGAGATCCCCTGCTCACCTGAGCTCCTGTCACACCATACTCCGTAGCCCCTCCGCAGAGTGTTCCTCAGGAAGGTCTCTCATGTTTCTAGTAGATGTGCCCATCTCAAACAGCTAGTTGGGGGGCCATCCACATGGCTCAGCAGGTAACGTGGACTGCAGGCAAACCCGCTGACCTGACTGTGATCCCCATGTCCTACGTGGTGGAAGGAAACAATGCCAGCAGCTGCCCTTTGACCTTCAGACACATGCTGGGGCATAAATGTGCAACCAAGTAAATAAACGTAAAGAAATAAAATTCTTTAGAAAAAAAAATTTTTAAATCAGGGCTGGTAGAAGTAAACTCCCAATCGCATCCTAACCCATCGCGGCATGCGACCCCAAGAGGAAATAGAAGGAACCTCTGGAACTTCTCTACCTAACGGAAATTTAATATGGCATCATGTTCAAAGGCTAGAGAGCTCTAGCGGCTAATCAGACCTTGTGAGCCATGAGGATATTGGAAACAAGGACACAGAATGACCCAATTTGGGACAAACTGACCATGTTTTCTCTCATCCTGGAGCTTTGGTTTTTGGGGTTTGTTACCGTCCTGCAGTAACAATAAACAGTGGGTAACCTGGAAAAATGAAGTTAGAAAGGAGAGCAGCTGCTAGAGAGAGTTAGAGATAGGATAGAGTGGCCACAGACATACCTACCCACGTGGAAGGGTAAAAAATTAGACGGGAGACATTACTGCTCAGCCATCTTGGTTCTTTAATAATAATCCTTTGTTCTCCCAAAAGATACATTACCTGGGCCAAAAACCCTTCCCCCAAAATACGTCAGTGTAACAGTCCAATCAGTGACTTCCTTGTTACTCTGTGGGGGTGGAGCTTCTGAATGTAACTGGAACCAGGTTTCGCTCAACAGGTGGGCAGCCGCAGCCCTGGGGCCCAAGTGGTTGCTGTTTTACTGTCCCGGCTTTGGGGAGGGAGTCCACAGGGGTTGGTTGGTTTGTTTGTTTGTTTGTTTGTTTGTTTGTTTGTTTTTTCCTCTTCCCTTTCTGGCTCCCAACCTGAAAATACCACAGGAGTTGAAGTGAAAGGTGTTGGAGCCCCATGCTGTCCTTGGCGATTCTAGTGCCACAGGAGCTCTGGA
This sequence comes from Mastomys coucha, assembly GCF_008632895.1. NCBI lineage: Eukaryota > Metazoa > Chordata > Mammalia > Rodentia > Muridae > Mastomys > Mastomys coucha. The sequence goes on from NW_022196915.1 coordinate 105,628,049, forward strand.
ATTCCTTTTGACCGATTTATCCCTACGCGCTGCTGATGCGAGCCCCCTCACCCTCCACCCTGGAAAGAAAGCATCTGTTTACACCAAGCCTTCCACATCTTCCCCTGGAGTGCAGTGGGAAGCAGGTTCAGCACACAGCTGAGCCTGCATTGCCTGTTCCTCATCCACATCAAAACACCCTGGGTCACTCCTGAAGTTTCTCAGCGGCTCCTGTGTTGGAGTCCATGAGGCGTTGAGAGAAACAGATAATAAGAAGCATCAACAACCAAGGAGCCAGTGAGGAGAGTGTAGCTGATGATGTCACTGGGTCTGTCTAATGGTCTCTGGCATAGCCCCCTAGCCCCTCACCTACTCAAAGCCCTGTGTCCCACAGGTGTGCCTGATTGAATCTGTGGAGCATACAGATGACATGTATGATGAGTCTGTTGTAAAGGAGTTAGCAATAACTTCGTGACGGTCGGCATGGTAAGGGACGATGCGTTTAGCCCAGTCCTTGAAAGTATCCATCGAGTGCTAAGATTCTGGGCATTGAGCATCGAGGAAGAACCTCAGCTGATGGATGAGACACGGGCATGCTATCTCTTTTCCCAGGCTTGTGCCTCTGGCTCCCTAGCCGTCCCCTCTACCCTGCCCCTTGGGTTTCTGTTTTAAATTAACACTAAATGAAGTGGAATTAAAATATGATGAAGTAGCCTTGGAGTCAGCCTGCTTTGCATTTAAATCCTTGGGAAACATTGCATTTTCGTGATATGAACACTTTCTGGTTCAAAGCATAATTTGAGTCTAAGGGTAAGAGTGATTTTTATAGGAGGGATGGAAGAGGTGAAGAGAAAACCTGACTGTCCGAGAAGAGCTGCTGGCCAAGGCCTTGGATCCACACAGAGGGAGAGGAGGACAGTGGAGATGACCTTCCTTGAGGGTTAAAGAAAGTAAATGACAAATTGAAGTCTTCAATTTCCAATGCCTTCCAAGTCTGCGATCTCTATCAAAATACTAATGCAAGTAAGTTGCATATCCTGGAGTTCTTAGGTACTGAGGAACTATCTTGTCCATTCCCTGACCCACCCCACCAACTACTTTCAGTGATGTTCAGAAATGCCAGAACATTTGTCCAAGACTGTATGGATGGACAGTTGCTCACAGTCAGCCCCCGTTGGTCTCTCCGTTGCCTCACGTGGATGAATAGAGAGCTTCTTGAGGGGACTGACCTTTCTGAAGACGCTAACTTCTTCCTACAGGTGGGCAGGGACTAGCCGTCTTCATGAATGCAGATTTACAGGGGCCACCAATCTAAAGCTCGCACCCTTCCTGCAGTTCTGAGACTGGTCTAGAGCAGTAGCTCAGGAGATCACTCTTCCAATATGAATGGCAGATTGAAAAGAAATGGGCAACTGCTATAATCCTCTTACAATGACAGCTACAGAGGAAGTCCTGATCTGGGCCCTGAGAAATTATTCCCTTCTGAGTTCTCACGTTAAAAAAAAAAAAAAAAAA
>NW_022196915.1:105629552-105638550 GCF_008632895.1 Mastomys coucha
TAGGGAGACATTATTAGTCTATTGGGTAATTCTACCTAGACATTTTATAGATGTGTGTGTGTGTGTGTGTGTGTGTGTGTGTGTGTGTGTGTGTGTGTGTTGTATTTTAGGAAGCTTCTACAGTAGTAGATTTCTATATGGCTCTTTCGAAAGCTTTTAAGAATAGTTACCCCTCCCTGTTCTGCATCTCTACCCTGCCCTCCAGGCTCCCACCCTACCTAACCCTCTCTACCCAAACATTCCCTTTCCCCTTCATACAATCTGGCTAATACTGTCCCTGCCTTGAAGTCCCCACTCTATGCCCTCTCTCCACTTTCCTGACTCCTATAGATATTCTAGTTTAAACACGCATATCTAATGATTTGAAGCTAGGGTCCACATATGACAGACAACATATCCCATTTGTCTTTCTGGGTCCGAATTATCAGAGTCTTTCTGATTGTCTTTCCAGCTCCATCCATTTGTCTGCAAGCTTCATCATTTCAGTTTTCTTCACAGTGGAAGAAAATCCTGCTGTGTATGTGTATCATATTGTCATTATCCATTCAGTAGTTTATGGATATTTAGACTATTTCTTTTTCCAGCTATTGCGAGTAGAACAGCAATGATCATTGATGAGCAAATGTTCTATAGTAAGATATATATACAGTCCTTTGGGTATAAGCCCAGGAATTGTATAGCAACAGCATATAACAGATGTATTTTTAGCTTTTGTGGAGGGGTCCTCAAAATCAACTGAGTGATCAATGGGGAAAATTTGGGAAATCAATGGAAACTGACTTCCACAGCGGCTGCTCCAGGTTTCTCTCTGACCTACAGTAGAGCTCCCATTTCCCCATCTCCAGGCCAGCATTGCCTGTCCTTTGTGTTCTTGATCAGAGCTATTCTGACTAGAGTAATACAACATCTCAAAAGCAGTGTTCATTTGCATTTTCCTGATCATTAAGGACACCATGATCCCAGCTCTGGGTGTAGGTTCCTTCTTCAGGTTGTCAGTCAGCATGGTTCTGTAGACTTCCACAGACAATGCAGGATACTGCCATTTCGTATCAGTTTAAACCCATAAGACTACCCAAAATGCATCAGTGCCACATGAGGATACTTTCCCTTGGAGGGATCTTACCAAGAGCATTCTTGGATGTGAATTATCTACTTCTCTCTGTGTGTCTTCCATCATCTCCTGTCTGTCTATCTGCTTTAGAAGCCTGAACTTGTGCCTACCTGAATGTTGTTGTTGAATTTGTCTGCTCCTGTATGCATCTGTAGCAAAGGGTTTTTGCTTTGAAATTTACTGAATAGAATAGAACATTGGGACAGAGGGAGGGATGCTTTACAGAAATCTTTTAACAGAGTTTTACAAGGAGTGAAACATTACTAACTCCAACTGACCCAAATAAACCAATAAATACAGTCAAGCAGTATCCATCATGCTAATCCCAGTGTTTATAGCAGGCATTTTTTAAAGATTTATTTTATTTATTTTTTATGTGTATGACTAGACTGTAGCTGTACAGATGGCCATGAGCCATCATGTGTGTGTTTGCTGGGAATGGAACTCAGGACCTTTGCAGGCCCCGCTCACTCCAGCCCTGCTCTCTCCATCATAATTCACCGTAGCTGTCTTCAGACGCATCAGAAGAGGGCGTCAGATCTCATTACGGGTGGTTGTGAGCCACCATGTGGTTACTGGGATCCGAACTCAGGACCTTTGGAAGAGCAGTCAGTGCTCTTACCCGCTGAGCCATCTTGCCAGCCCAGCAGGCATTTATTTTATAAGGTTTCTTTCCAAACCTGTTTGTCACATTCAATACACAATGCTCTCTGAGTCTGGGGCATGAAGGAGTACACAGTTTAAGATTACAGCTATATATTAACTCAGGGTGTTAAAAAGTTTATTACATGAAAAATCCAGGGAAGGCATTGTGGGTTGTGACATTGTTCTTGCAAAGGCTAAACCAACAGGCTGAGTACTTGGCAGGGTAACTGTTTCAAGTCTTCAGTGACCTCATGGAGTAGTATTACCTCAGCTGTGCAGGTCCAATAAAATGTCCAGTCTCTTAGCCTGTAAGAGATATTTGCAAGATAATGCATCATTGCTCCATTGTTCTTGGTCATCTTCCAGAAACCAATGGTGAGATTCTACGGCAGAAGATGCTCCACGCTAGAGTCTTAAGACTCTATGCCAGAGTTCTAAGCCATGCAGCAATCGGGCTGTTACTAAGATGGGAGCTGTATCCCTACTGTCTAGCTTTCACAGCACCAGAAGGTGCTACACGCATGACTGGGGGAGAAACTCGTCAACAGCCTGAGGCAGCTGTGAACTCTTGGAATTCTGATAACTTGCCTGGCAAGCTACTCCTATTGGTGCAATCATGGCATGTATGCTGCAGGAGAACCTTTCCAGTTTATTTAAAGCCCACTCCACAAGAAAACTCATGCCCGACACTGTTAACTTGGCAAAGATCCTGTGCTATGTGGGATAGACAGCCTAGGGGGACACTTACTACTCTCACTCAACTAAATGGGTGTACTAGTAAATGGTCCCCTGAATACTGATAGGTCACACCCATGGATCAGTGAACTCCCAACCTCCATCAGAGATGTTTTACAGTAGATGGTGATTAATACAGAGAGCCCCATCTGGACAAACTGCAGAGAATAAAAGACTTCGCAGAGTTTGGCCCTAAATGGGACATTTATAGTACACCTCTCCCACAAAGGATCAGGGGTCACTGTAGAAGAGACCATAAGAGCCAGAGGCTCAGTGTTTTCCCATCCTTACAGAGACAGGGCACACCTGGGTTCATAGCAACTGTGACTGCATGCACAAGGCATGAACAATACCAAGACAGCCAAAGTGCCAGTATGGAAGAGGCCCCAAGCCCCCAGCCGATGGCCCTTCACCCATTAGCAGGCAGAGAGCATTAAGTGGACTCAGCGGGTGTGTGAAGGGAGACATGAAGCTGAGTGGGGAAAGCTTTGGCAGGGATATGCAGGAAGTCGGAGGGGACAGAGGGGACTCGTTTGGAGAGACTTGGGACTAGGCTTGATTTTTTTAAATGCAGATTATATTCTTGTATGAGATTCTTAAACAACAATTTTTTTTTAATGAGGCATCTTGGAAAACTCTGTAAATGATGTTCAGGGCCACTAATGAGGGTCAGGAAGCCAGGGACTTGCTACAGATGAAGTATGGCATGTCAGGTTCAGCTGGGTAATCAGACAATGGGATACAGGCAAAGCAGAGTGACCAAGGGACAGGAGAGGTGGATAAAAATAAGGAACAACAAAGTCTGAATGTGACTTTGGTTTTACGTGCCATGTAGAAAAAGGTTTCATATTTAAGCCATCATTTTTTTTTAAGTTTCTCTCTCTACAGTCTTAGTCTTCCTAGGAAAAAGAAGTCTATACAATAATTCAACCAAAACCTGTGGAGAGGGATGGTTTGCAGTGAGAACCCTAAAATAGCTGTCATAGGTTGACCCCCTCCCTTATCAGGTCACCTAGGAACAACCAGCAAAGACACTGGTGTCCTACTGACAGGCACAACTCTGTCTCTTTTTTTATTTCATTAATTTATTTATTCACTTTACATCCCAATTGCAGCCCCCTCTTCTCCCAGACACCACCTCTCACAGCCCCCCACAATTCCTCCTACCCTCCTCCACTGAGAATGGAGAGACCCCTGAGAATGTCCCACTCTGGCATATCAAGTCTCTGCAAGATCAGGGTACATCCTCTCCCACTTGAGGCCAGACAAGGCATTCATTAGGAGAACAGGATCCACAGACAGGCAACAGATTCAAGGGTAGCCCTGCTCCAGTTGTTGGGGATCCCCATGAAGGCCAAGGTGAACATCTGCTACAGATGTACAGGGGCCTAGGTGCAGCCTGTGCTTGCCCTTTGGTTGGCGGCTCAGTTTCTGAGAGCCCCCAGAAGTACAGGTTAGTTGATTCTGTTGGTCTTCTTAACGAGCTTCTATTCCCTCCAGGTCCCTCAACCCTTCACCCAACTCTTCCACAAGACTCCTGATCTCCAGCTAATGTTTGGCTGTGGGTCTCTGCATCTGTTTCCATAGTCTACTGGGTGGAACCTCTCAGAGGACAGTTATGCTAGGATCATTTCTGCAAGTGTAACAAGTATCATTAATAGTGTCAGGGAATGGTTCTTGTCCATAGGATGGGTCTTAAGTTAGGATAGTCATTCGTTGGACATTCCCTCAGTCTCTGCTCCATCTTTGTCCCTGCACATCTCATTGGCAGGACACATTTTGGGTGCAGTAGAGGGATAAGGGCAGCAACCCACCCAGAAAACCTTCAACAACTTTGTCTTAATCCTGATCTTCAAGAAGCATTTTCCATAGGACCTACCAAGCCCTTTTCCTGCTCACCTCCATATGTGCCAGGATGTTGTTCCTGACTCCTTTTTGGTTGGTTGGTTGGTTGGTTGGTTGGTTGGTTGGTTGGTTAGTTGGTCTTGGTATTTTTTAATATTCAAAGATGTCAGTGTCATCCAAAGCAAGAATAGTCTAAGAAGTTGTCACAACAGTAAGAGCCTAAGAAGACTCACTTCTAAATGTAACAGGGTATCCTAGATGCAATCCTGGGATGGGAAAAACACTGATGAGGAAAGGAAAATGCAGAATTAGCATGGGTGTTAGGAAGCAGCCATGAGCCACCCCTGCCTCATCAGCTCTACCAAAGGAGCCATATAAACATGGAGGTGTCAGTAAGGATGGGAACTAGATGCAAGGGACATGGGTCTCTGTACTATTTTCCAGTAATACTGGGAGTTGAGAACTGTTCTAAGACAAAATATGCCTTAGCAGCAACACAACCATCAATGAAGAGTAATATTCATAAAGGGGGCTAACTCCCATGATCTGCTATCCAGGGCTAACTCCTATGTGATCCACTAACCAGGGCTAATTCACTTGTGATTCACTATCCAGAGCTAATTCACATGTGATCTACTATCCAGGCCTAACTCCCATGTGATCTGGTATCCAGTGCTAATTCGAATGTGATCCACTAACCAGGGCTAGTTCACATGAGATCAACTATCAAGGCTAACTCCCATGTGATCCACTACCAGGGCTAGCTCCCATGAGGTCTGCTATCCAGTGCTAATTTGCATGTGATCCACTACCTAGGGCTAACTCACATGTGATCCATTATCCAAGACTAATTCCTATGTGATCTACTAACCAGGTCTAACTCCCATGTGATCCACTAACCAGGGTTAACTCCCATGTGATCCACTAACCAGGGCTAACTCCATGTGATCCACTATCCTGGGCTAATTCATGTGTGATCCACTATCCAGGGCTAATTCACATGTGATCTACTATCCAGAGCTAACTCCCATGTGATCTGCTATCCACTTTCATTGGGGTTGGATAATTTTTCTACTGGAGTCACATTCAGTTTAGAACAAGCACATCTCTTAAAGGCAGCAAAACACTTTCTATGGATGAATGATGCTTTTCTCTAGGGTCCCCACAGTGTGGGAGGAGACAGTTCACCAGGAACCCTCCCCTTCTTTTTCTCTAGGGTCCCCACAGTGTGGGAGGAGGCAGTCCACCAGGAACCCTCCCCCTCTTTGCATCCACTCATAAACATCTCCTGAAGCTTGAACGTCAAGCATCTTCCTCAATGGCTGCTCTCTGCTCCCCTCCCCAACAGCCCATGAGTTTGATTAATAATGTACCTGAACCTCTTCATTTCCCCTAGTTATTTCAGCTTAACCAAGAGGAAGTCAGTTCTGAAACCACATTCCATCTCAATGGAGTGTCTCTAATCAGACAGAAAGTGGCACTTCTTTCTGCCTCTAGAATATCGAGGATTTCACACCTGTGTCACTAGTGTTAAACAAGTCTCTGAAGCTTCCCTTCCTACAGCCCTCAGGGCTGGCTTAGTCAGAGCACTTCAAACTGGTGTGTCCCCAGCACAACTGTGCTCTCCATTCACCTATCATGATGTTGGAGGAGGGAGGAGGAGAGAAGAGAAAATCTACCATTCGGTAATATCTTTATTTATTCTCTGAGAATTTTATACATGCATACGATGTATTTCTCTCACATTTGCCCTCCATTTCCTTCCAGAACCGCACTCATGTCCCATCCCCAAGTCTGTGTCCTCCTTTTCTTTTTAAGCGCATTGATTTCTACATGTGTGGGTGTGGAGCCATAAACCAGACCATGGCTGGAAGCTCTAACAGGGACCACAGGGACCCAGAGGAACCGGTTCTCCCGCTCTAGGAAGCTGTCACCTGTCAGTGGCTCCTCAGTAAGAGGGAAGGCAGCTCAGCCCCATTCCTCTCCATGCTAGAGTGCTGACAGGCTTGGCCCTGTGCAGGGCACATGCAGGCAGCCACAGCTGCTGTGCGGCCACGAGTGCACTAGTCCCTCATCTTGTGCCAATGTCACTTCAGGCTGGTGTCCAAGAGAGGTATGTGCCCAGGTGCTGACTCCACACTTTTAGAGGGCCTAGCTGGGTCTCCTCAGTAGAGACGTCTACGGACTACTACCTGTCTCTGCTCCTCTGACACAGCCCCATAAAATCAAATTATTCTTATCCTCCAGTTATAATGAGTATCCTTCAGGATTCTCTTTTATTAGAACTACCTGGCCTGTTGAGCAGATCACTACAAATGGGTCCTGTCAACTGCACGGAACTACCTTCCATAACAGTATGGGAAGCTCTACTTCACAGTGGGCATGACCACTGAAGCCTTCTGTCCTTGTTTGGACATCCAGATAGTCTCCCATGATCCCATGGGAGACTCTGCCCTTTGTACCAGTCTCTCTCCTCCGGTCTTAAGCCTGAAGGTGGCACCAAGAAGGTGCAGAGGAAGTAGAGATAAGGGAGTATCTTAGTTCTTTCAGAATGCTGCAACAGACTACAATAAGTGTGGTGGTTCATATGCAGCAAAAATGTACTGCTCACAGTTCTAGGGGCAAGGAAGTTCAAAGTTTCTTTCAGAAGGCACAGTGGGTTCAGTAGACACTATCCTAGCATCTTCATATGAAGAAAGAGACAGGGATCTCTCTCTCTGGTAGTCTCTACAGGAAAGCCACCCAGACACTTCACAAGTGCAAGAGTCAGCATGTGAGTACACAAAGCTCCCAGACACCAGGACAAGGTGACACTGGCACAAGATCCATTAGAGCTTACCTGCTGCTCCCTGTCCTTTCTTCCAACACTGTTAGTGATAGACAGTGAATGTGGAAGACAGTGATGGGGAAAAACCAGAGGTCAACCCTCTACCTCTTACAATGGTAAAGTGTAGCATGAAATACAAAAAAAATCAGCACCCACACTAACCACCGACATGGCATCTGTGGGCAGACTGGCCTGTTCTCATCTCGGCAGACTCTCTGACCCAGAGCTCCAAAATCTCTCCACCCACCTAGCTAAGTTCCCACGGTGGGTTGTTGCCATGCCAGCCCCACGCTTCCAAATTCTCATGGCCTTTTGGGGTGCACATCTCGAAAACCCACGCTTTGCGGTACCTTTCTCTCTAGAACCCAGTTGAGTCGCCCATGAAGGAAAACACCACACAACCTTAGTTCAGAATTAGCAGGTAACACAGTCACTGAGCACAGTAACTAATGTCCTAATTTGTAAGTCATTCTAAGTTAAATCCTCCAGTGGCGGGTCCCAATGGCTCCGCCATCTGAACCAGGGGCCTCCTCTACCTACATTTTGGCCTCCACCATCTCCTGTCCAAAAGTCAGTCTCTTCTCCTACCTCCTCTCTTCCTCTCTGACCCAGAAGTCCTGCCTACTCCTTGTCCAGTGATTGGTCCCCTGAAATCTTTATTCATTAGGGGAAGGTTCTGCCACACACAGTGCAGGCCTCTTTTCTATGGATCTAAGTGCTATTCATGAGAGCGGAGCCTTGTAATATAACATCCGGAAGGCCTGACTCCTAATACTACTCTTGACAGCTAAGAGTTCAATACACACATTTGAGAGAGACTCAGCGCTCAAACCACAGCAAGAAATAAATGAAGCAAATATGCCCTTCCTTCCTTTTCCTCGTAGTAATAAGTTTCCAGTACATGTCACATTTGAGCTAAAGTGAAGAATCAGAATGGTTTGCATTGAGTAAGGGGAAATTGAGTTTGAGCATGTAAACTGGTTAAACTCATTTCTTTTGAGACAGGCTCTCTCTATGTAACCCTGGATGTCCTGAAACTCACAGAGATCCTCCTGCCTCTGTCTCCTGAGTGTTGAGATTAAAGGAATACACAACACCATATCCATCCAAGGTCAACAATTTTGATTAGTAAAATATTCTGGAGTCCTTAATATACGTAAGCAAACCTAAAAGTAACCAGAAAGACAGTGGGACCAGCTTAAAGAGGAGGGTGCTTGAATACATCATTGCTGAAATACAGAAGCAGGAAGGAAGAACTAAAGTCTTTTCACAGATCACTCCCACTGTGGACAAAGTGTTCCAGGAGCAAGCCGTATACACTCATTTATCCTTATAACTATTTTATGGTAGGGTGTGCTAAAAGTAAGTTCTCCGAAGAAATCAACTGTTCTCAAGTGAGGCACTCTGACCATTCATTAAAATAAGCCAATCTCCGCCTATCTTCTGCACCAAATTATTAGAAAGACAACTCCAGTCTCTCAACTGTTTACTGATGTAAAACTCAAAATGGAAGAATTCTAATCATGACGGACATGGAGAGAAAAGGGGAGGAAGAGACATGCAGATTCCTGGAGCCGCTGGTCATCCTCTCTGACTAGTTATTAAGTCCTAAGTCTGAATGAGAAACCCTGTCTCATGAAACAAGTGAAGAAAAAGAAGTGATAAACATAACACTCTCACACACTCACGTTCACATGCACAATTACAGATACACACACACACACACAGGCACACACCTACAGATATAAACACTCTCACACACTCACATTCACATGCACAATTACAGATACACACACACACAGAGGCACACAGGCACACAACTACAGATATAAACA
>NW_022196915.1:105638869-105639927 GCF_008632895.1 Mastomys coucha
ACAGATACACACACACACACAGGCACACACCTACAGATATAAACACTCTCACACACTCACGTTCACATACACAATTACAGATACACACACACAGGCACACAGGCACACACCTACAGATACACACACACACAGGCACACAGGTACACACCTACAGATATAAACACTTTCACACACAGGCACACACATATGCATACCTACAGATACACACATACATGTACACCTACAGATACAGACATATACACACAGGCACACACCTACAGATACACACACACACACACACACAGGCACACAGGTACACACCTACAGATATAAACACTCTCACACACAGGCACACACATATGCATACCTACAGTTACACACATACATGCATACCTACAGACACACTCACATGCATGTACACACACATCTACAGATATACACACATATGTGTCCACACATGCTCACACACATGTATGCACACACGCCTACAGATACACACACATGCATGCACATCTACAGAAACACATACAAATGCACACATGCACACACATACATGCACACCTACAGATACACATACATGCACACACATCTATAGAAACACACTCTTACACATGCTTTCACTTGCACACACACACACACACTCCAGTGTCCATACACATACACACACACACACACACTCCAGTGTCCATACACATACACACACACACACACACACACACAAAACCCAGGTGCATTTCCCTGCCTCCACTTCTTATGCTTTGAACTGGACCCACCAGTCTCTAGTTGTTTTTATTTCCATTGACTCAAGCCCTGAGACTGCACTGAATCCCCATCAAATTATATCACCAAGTTCAGCTGGCACAACACTGGGGAAAGAGAAGGAGTGAACATACAGACACATCTGTGAGCAAACACAGAAAGACAGTCATGGGGACTGCCTCGTCCAACGTCCGACGGTTTGCTCTGCATGTGCTCTCCTGGTAAGCAAGGGCATCTCCAAGAGAGATCAGCATGCAAATCTACTGCAGAGACTGTCAAGAGAGATCAGCATGCAAATCAACTGCAGAGACTGTCAAGAG
>NW_022196915.1:105639937-105644912 GCF_008632895.1 Mastomys coucha
GCAAATCAACTGCAGAGACTGTCAAGAGAGATCAGCATGCAAATCAACTGCAGAGACTTACTTTAATGACGTGTAAATATGCCATACTTGCAGGGTTTTTGTTTTGTTTTGTTTTGTTTTGTTTTTTTTAGCAAAATAGTTTTTACTCCTTTGAAGGATGAAGAAAAGAGAAACTCCTAAAACATCTGCAAGAGCCAGAGTACCTCAGGACAAAAATCCCTACAGTAGTTTTCTCTTTTTAAAGTACAAAAAGCAAACTTTAGTAAGATATCCTTAGCCAAAGAAAGCATTGCTTCCACAGAGTTACATTTTACATTTCAAGTAACTCAGGACCAATCTTATTTTCTCTCGAACAATGGTTTAATCAAATAGGTAATTCTTCGTGAGAATCTATCCTTTCATTGGAAGTTACCACAAATGTCTCAGTTAATCAGCTAGCTTTCATGCTATAAATCAACATTCACAATGTAAATGTATGAGGTCTGCGGAGGTTGATTTAGTAAAGGAAAGCAAAACCCACTCATATCAAACTGAGCTAAACTTCAGTTCAATTGTGCAGTTGTGTGAACTTCAGTTCAGTTCAATTTCATAGAAGTCCTTCCATGTGTTATTAGCTTTCTGCTATATAATATATTTCATGCATCCAGATTATTAAATCCAGATGATAAGTAAATATTTAGGTTTTTAATTAAAAATGGGTTTTTTTTCATATAATATATTCTGATTATAGTTTCCTCTCCCCCTACTCCTCCCAGTCCTCCCCACCTTCCATCCTATCTGGAGCCATACCCTTTCTGTAATATGATTAAGGACATTTAAACAAAATTCTTAGGAGACATTTCATGCATACTTTGATATAGTCTGGAAGTTCTTGTTTTCTTTAAAAGCTCATCGACAATACTTATTTTGATGTGTGTGTGTGTGTGTGTGTGTGTGTGTGTGTTTAAGTAAGACTGAAATATTGGTCATTATGTTGCCTTTGAAAGTGGCTTTGTCATCAACAACTGGTGCTGAATACTTCACAATACAAATAGCCCACCTGCTTTAAGTTCCTGTGTTGAACTTCTAGTTTAAGGATGAGAGCTTTAAGGAAGTTTCCTCAGTGCTGACTGGCTCTTGTGGTCCTAAAAATGTCTGATACAGGCTTCTGAGAGGTGGAGGAGCCTCAACAGCTGTGAGCCCTGTGAACTACAATAATGACTGGTCCAGCAGTGAACACCCATGGGTGCATTGGTGTCATAAATGTTATAGTGACCAACAGCTTTCTGAATGGATTTAAGGTCTGCTCTATGACAGAAAAAGATTCAGGGTAGGGCAAATCTGAAGAACAACCCATGATGGGAGAGCTAATAGACCCGGTGGCAGCCCTGCTACGATCACCCTGCTAAATAACACAGTATCAAATTGCCCTCTAAATTTGTATCTCTCTACCCACAGATTCCACCAAAGTTCCTTTTTGTAGTGGACAGTGGTTATACCTCTACCGCTGGTCAAAGTGTAGAGATTAGAATGCAGGCGTGCTCGGCCACAAATGAGGCATGCATGTCAGTGTGCAAGCCCTATCAAGGTCAAGGACTGTCTCAGAAGAGGGGTAGAAGCATTGCAGGAGCCAGAGGCCAGAGAGAACCAGAACAAAACAGTGTCTTCTGGTTCTGGCAGGAGCACTGGTTATCTGTATGAGATCAAGACAGTCAACCTTCTAGCATGGAGGTGGTAGAGGCTCACAAGTCCCCCACTGTCTGAGGAGGTGTGGGCAGTTGATGGCCTTGGGGAGTGGTGGAGTCAGTTTTCTTCAAGGGTGTGGTCTCTGATAGGATAGCCGCACTTTAATAAATGTCCCCACACCCAAGAGTACAGTGGGACAAAATGGGAGGAAACTAACGTGGAGTGGGAAGGGTAGAAAGGTGGGGTGGATATGACAGGAGTTAGGGAGAGGAGTTAAGGGAGGGTGAATATGATCATATTTAGAGATACAAATTTAGAGGGCATGTTGATACTAGGTCATGAATATATTTTATATAACTCTCAAAAAATTAATTTAAGGGGTGGCAAGATGACTCAGTGGGTAAGAGCACTGACTGCTCTTTCAAAGGTCCTGAGTTCAAATCCCAGCAACCTGCCAAGCAGTGGTGGTGCATGCCTTTAATCCCAGCACTTGGGAGGCAGAGGCAGGCAGATTTCTGAGTTCGAGGCCAGCCTGGTCTACAGAGTGAGTTCCAGGACAACCAGGGCTACACAGAGAAACCCTGTCTCGAAAAACCAAAAATAAATAAATAAGTAAATAAATAAGAAAATAAAATCCCAGCAAACACATGGTGGCTCACAACCATCCATCATGAGATCTGATGCCCTCTTCTGGTGTGTCTGAAGAAGCTACAGTGTACTTATGTATAATAATAAATAAATCTTTGGGCCAGAACAAGCAGGGACTGAGCGAGTGGGGTTGACCAGAGCAAGCAGAGGTCTCACATACATAAAATAAATAAATAAGTCTTTTAAAAAATTAATTTAAAAAATTATTCAATAGGGATGATGGTTTTAAAGTCAAAATATCTCCCTTGAAAATCATTTGAGGGCTGGATAGATAGCTCAGCAGTTAAGAGCACTGACTGCTCTTCCAGAGGTCCTGAGTTCAAATACCAGCAACCACATGGTGGCTCACAACCATCTGTAATGGGATCTGATGCCCTCTTCTGGTGTGTCTGAAGACAGCCAAAGTGTACTCATATGCATAAAATAAGTATTTAAAAAAAAAAGAGAGAGAGAGAGAATCATTTGAAGTCCAAAAAGAGAAGGATAATTTTCTTTTAGTGGAAACTTCATTTTTTTTTTAATTAATTCAGTCACGAGAATGCCCCACACTACTAACCAGAGGGGCAACCCGACAAAAGCCAAGAGCAAGTGGAGTTACCTGTAGTAGAAAGGGGAACAAATGATGCTGTGGCCGTGGTTCTTGGGACAAAGGCCAGAGCACATTTCTTGCTGATAAGAAACACCCTGGTGAGCAGAGTGAAAGAAAAGTGCTTGTTTGCAACAGTGGAACAGAGGGCACAAAGATGCGCAGGTATTAAAGCTAACACTGAGCAGGAGAACCCCACAACAGAGGGCACGAAGTTGCTCTAAAGCTAACACTGAGCAGAAGAACCCCACAACAGAGGGCACAAGGTTGCGCTAAAGCTAACACTGAGCATGAGAACCCCACAGATCAGGGCTTTACAGCTTGTTACTGTAGCAACCAGCAAACAAAAATTCCACTCCGAGTTCCCCAAGGACCATCTCCATGGGCTTGGGAAGGGGCAAAGATCGAAAGTAAGAATCAGGGGTCATCAAGAAAGGTCCCGTCCCAGGCTCTTCGCAACAAACGCTTCCAAAGATTGCTGATCCCAGAAAAGTACACTTCCCTCAAATGTAACTAGTCAGAGGATCGAAAGGAACCGTCTCAGGACGCATTCATAGTATCCCATGGTAGGAAGAGGGAAGGAAGAAAACAGCCCCAATAGACACTCACCACCCAAGAGCAGAAGGAAACAGCAAGCAAACACAGGCAACTTTGAAAGTTCTAAAGAGCCGATTTGCTCCTCCCAAACAATTAGGTATGAAAATACAGGGAATGAATAAAGGTCAGCCAGCTCGCCTCAGAGGGACTTAGGACATCACTAATTCGCTAAGAAGTATGGAAGCTGCATAGGGTCAGAGAGACGCTGGCTAGGCCACCAAAGACAGTGATGGCTGAGGGGGAAATTGGACACAGAAATTTGAGACATTGCCTGGCCATGGTGGCATATCTTTAGTTCTAGCACTTGGAGGCACAGGCAGGCAGATCTCTGTGAATTGCAGACTAACCTGGTCTACAGAGCAAGTTTCAGGACAGCCAGGCTACACAAAGAAACTCTGTCTCAAAAAAACAAACAAAAGAAAAGAAAATTGGGGACATCTGAAACATACCAAAACGATGCAAAGGAAAAACATAAAGCTAATAATTTACAAAAATAAAAGACATGTTAAATTTACATAATAGACATCAGTTCCCAGGAAAAACTGACCTACTGTGTTCAATATTATTGCATACCCCAACTTACTGAATTTCAAAAATAAGAAAATAGAGCTCTGAAAGCCAGGTAAGTAAATTATTTCCAAAGGAAAAATATCCAACTGATTCAGACATCTCCATAGCAACGATTGATCCTAAGAAGCACAAGAACTTCACAACACTTTTAGAAAAAGGAATGAACACAAATAATCTTATAGACTGACAAACAGAAAGACAATAGTCCAAAGCCTATATGCGCAGTGAATTCTGGGAAAGTAGTCACCTAAACCAGCCTTCTGGGGTGCTGCGCCTGTGGCAGGGGCGGGGTTAAGGGTGTGGGGTGGCGGTGGGGGTGGAGGTTAACAAACCACAAGATGGCTGACGAAGCAGCAAAACCTGTGAGAACAGGGAGAAACTTGCGCAGGGAGAACAAAGGCAGAGTAAATGCCGAACACTGACATTCTGACAGCACAGAAGTTAAAAAGCAGGAAAGAAAGAAGGCAAGAGGTGGCACACATTCCTAGATTTGAAAGCAAACACCGTGTTGGTAGAGATTGATTCTGAAGACCTTATAACGTCTAATAATACCTGGAAAGTCTGCGAGTGTGTGGACGTCAACACAGACATAAGAAATTCACAGGGCAAACACATACAAGAGAAAGAGAAAATCTGATTGGGCAAAAGTTAAACCCTGGGCTGGAGATACCCCAGCTCAGTTAGTGAACACTTGCCTAGCAGGAATGAGGCCAGGTGTGTGGGTTCGTCAACCCAGCCTCATCGCTAGTAACACAACATGTTTAACTGATTTGTTTATTTATTTAATTACATTGAAAAGTTGAGCAACAATACAGTCAAAGTTTGTGAGACAAGCCTAAACTACTAGTACCGAAACTGAATATGTATGTCATACTAAAAAATATAAACGGAACAATTCACCTTTTTTTT
>NW_022196915.1:105644934-105687606 GCF_008632895.1 Mastomys coucha
GGAAATCCGCCTGCCTCCGCCTCCCAAGTGCTAGGATTAAAGGCGTGCGCCACCACCGCCCGGCTCACCTTTTATTAAAAAGAAAAACGTTTGGCATTGGACTCCAAAGCAAAACTCAACTCAAATGCATTAAAGCAAAGTAACTCAGAAAGTCTGGAAACTGAAAGGCTCAGAGGACGAAGATTTAAAGGTCCAAGAAGGAAGCTGAGCCACGACTTCAGCTTCGTGTCAGATTAATATTGGACAAAAAGCACAAACTGTGTGGGAAAAAAAAAAAAAAGCATTGTGAAAAAAAAGACACCATGGTTTTCAATATGCATAAGCCAAAACGTGAAAAGCTACTTCAGAGCTTACGCCAAAATCCGCAGCTGTCAAAAGCTTCAGTGATTTTCTAGATATTTGACCCCTGTTGTGATGACAGCCATGCCCATAGTTTTTGAGATATTATTTTCTATTTATAATTAGCTATGTATACTTGGAAATGGGACCAAAAGCCTTACCCATAAACATTAGAGACCATTGCATGCTGATGAAAAGCTCTGGCTGAGATCAGATACGCAATAGAGGTAGATGTCTACTCTCTCCACAATCCAAACCCCACCTCATGTGACAAAGAAACACAAAGCCAGGAACACTACTAGAGTGTCCTCTATAGACGTCTGGTTTTCACTCTTACACATGGGGCATGTATAAAAACCCTCACGTGCCTATCCTCATGGCATAAGCATGAGTTGCATCCAGACACATACCCACCAGTGCAAGTCTTTTACTTGAGTTTGTGACAGTTTAATTACAAAAAATAAATGTAAAGACACCTGCCACCAACCTGACAATCTGAGTTTGATCCTAAGGAAGGACCCACATAGGGCCACCAACTCCTGAGGACCACTCTCACCTCCACATGAACTCTTTGGCACATACACATCTACCCACCCATCAACCCCTGCACGCATACACACACACACACTTAAAATCTTAAGCACTTAAAATTAGTTAAGTAATAACATAAACATGATAAACTATAATTAATGACACCCCTAGCCACACATGAGATCCTGCTGACCCAAGTTCTCAAGTTCATACAATATCAATAAATTTTGTCACTTGCACTTTAGGCTGAATTATTCTAGCCATAAATAAATAAATAAATAAATAAATAAATAAATAAATAAATAGCATTAAGTACATGTTATTTGTGTATTCTCATTTTAACCCTAGGCAGATGGTCCCTGGAGTATGATCATTTGACCCTAGGCAGACGGTCCCTGGAGTATGATCACTTGGCCATGGATATGTCAACCTTATTGTGGTGCAAAAGGGAATGTGTGTTCAGTAGAGGTTGCTTCCACACCTAGGCTTTCTATGTAGCAAGCTACAGCTTGAGATAATCCATCATTTGTTTGCTTCTAGTGTGATATTAGGGGTTGAATACACACTAGGTAAGCACCCTCATGCTCAGCTCTATTCCCACACCTGCACCCCATGGGAGTGTTCCAACCACTCTCCCTATCCAGATCCTTTACACGGAACCCAAACGCCCAGAACCAGGAGAATGTTGTCTGGCCTAACATTCTAGATGCTCGACAATCTGACCCCAGTAGAAGATGCAGTGCTTGCTTCATTGCTCCTTCATAGAACAGCCATTTAGACTTAGCATATGCCTGGCACTATGCTGGTCAGTGGAGATACCGACCTGACCTCCAAGATGCAACCAGAGGTGGGATATGCCAAATGCTATACATCTACACCATGATTAACACCACAGAGAAAAGGTGGGTGTCTCTTTCAGGTATGTAAGGAGGTTCTTGATCTAGTTAGGGGGTGCATCTCAACATGGTTCCTCTTGGAGGGCAATATCCACACAGAATAGAGTTGTGCAACACAAAGCCAGACCTAGACACCCAAGTCAGAGACACTTGATGTTCAAGCCAAATGATGCTTCAGGCTGTCTGGCTAAATGGAAGGACAATTCATTGTAGGACTAGAGATTGGTGTGCCTGGGACACTGAAATGGAAGGACAGTTCATTGTAGGACTAGAGATTGGTGTGCCTGGGACACTGAGGCAGAAAGGGAGCCTAGTGTGTCCATGGAACTGAGGGGATACTGTGGAGGTGGAGATTGAGCTTGTGGTCCTCGAGTTCCACCCACGCTGGCCATCTGCCCAGGCCAGTTCACAATGGCCACCACTGTCTTCTGTACTTTTCTTTCACATCCTTCCTCCTGCTTAACTAGAATTTAATTCATGACTCAAAGCCAACCTCGCATCCCCTAGGGCGAATCCAAAAACCTACAAAGCTTGTTGAAGAAAGATTTGAGGCTTTGGGTTAGCCAAAGATTGCTTATTAGATTTTGTTTATATTTTGAATATATGTGTGCACTCAGGCATGCATTCGAGTGCCATAGAGGAGTACAAGGGGGTAGACAGAAGGCCGTCCATGGCAGTCTCTTCTCCCCTCCACTACGGGGGTCCCTGGAGCACTTTGAGGTATGATACCAAAAGCACGATATAGATGATTTTAAAACTTTATGAACTGGATTTCATTGACCCTAACAATTTTTTCTTCCTCAAAAAAAAAAAAAAAAAAAAAAAAAAAAACAAAAACCTAAGAATCAAAAGCTAAACTAAACTGAAGAGACAAGCCATATGCCTGACATAGCTCTTGGACCTAGGATACATAAAACTTCACAATCCAGCTACAAGTCAGATGCATGCCAGTAATCCACCACTTAGGAGTAGAGACAGACAGGAGGCTCAAGAGTTCAAGGTTCTCTTCAGCTTCACAGTTCAAGAACAACCTTGTCTCAAAAAAAAATCTGAGAATATAGCTCAGTAGTAAAGTACTTTCCTAGCAAACACAAGTTCGAAGTTCTAGCCCATCACCACAAAGAAAACCACAAAGTCAGTGATGAGAAAACACCAAGTTGCTTAAAAGGCAGGACGATACTTGAATAGATACTTCATCTACCCAAACATAATCGGGGAACTGCAGAGCTGGCTCCAGGACTAAGAGCACTGGCTGCTCTTGCAGAGAACCCAGGCCTGATTCCCAGCACCCACATGACAGCTCCCAGCTATCTGTAACTCTAACACCCTTTCTGGTTTCCAAAGGCGCCAGTCATGCCCATACACATGCTTGGATTATAACTAATGAAAATAAAACAAGTAAGGCCCCACATAATAAGTCTTTAAAGAAACGTAAATTAAAACCATACAAAAAGCCATTACACACCTACTATAAAGACTACAATGAAAAAGTCTGCTCCTACCAAGTATGGGTATAGAAGTATGTGTTCTCATATATCATAGTGGGGATATAAAAACAAATGTATTTAGATTCTTAGGCATGCATCATAAGACCCAAATGTTATACTTCTGTCTTAGTTTGGGTTTTATTGCTGTGAAGAGACCCCATGACCAAGGCAACTCTTATAAAAGCCAACATTTAATTAAGGCTTCTGAAACCTTAAGGTTTCAGAGGTCTGGTCCACTATATCATAATGTTGGGAAGCATGGAAGTATGCCAGCAGCCATGGTTGGAGGAGCTGAGAGTTCTACATCTCGATTCACAAGCAGCAAAAGGAGACTGTGTACCACACTGGTCATAGCTTGAACATAAGAGACTTCAAAGCCCACCCTCACAGTGACACACTTTCTCCAACAAGGATATACCTTCTCCAACAAGTGCCACTCCCTTCAACCAAGCATTCAAACACATGAATCCTTGAGGACCATTGTTGGACTGTGGAAGGCAGTCTGTGTTCTTGGTTGAATGAGGCTTACTCCAGAGACCCAGTAGAGAATTCTACAAGGGACAGAACAGCAAAGCTATGCCCCAGACATAGATGCCTGACACCACAAGCCCTCACTTCATTATCCTGTGGCTAGACAGTGCCCCAAGCTCCCAGTATTCTGGTTGGATTTCACCCCCAGTCAGCTGACCACAGCCAGGTATGCCCCACCCCACAGTTACCTGGGAACAGAAAGGTAGCCCAGCACACCATAAAAGGGGCTGTTTGCCCTCCTCTTACTTAAGCTCTTACTTAACTTCTTGTCTTACCCTCACCTCTTGCTCCCTCTCTCCCTCCCTTTCTCCTCTCTCCACATGGCCATAGCCAGCTTCTACTTTTCTACCTTCTCTCTCTGTTTTCTACAATGAATGCCTTAAGACCATGGACCACCTCCATTCATCTGGACTTGCTGTGCTGGAGAATGGCTTAGGCCTTCCTCTAAATCTAATCTACTGAGGAAAGCATCCCAGCGTTCCCAACTGAGAGACCAGAGCAAGGACTCTCACCCCACGCTGGTGCAGGAACCACTGGGCTCCCCCTTTTCTCTCTGCCCCTTTCTCCCTTCCACCCCAGGGCTGACTGAGCTGTCTGGGGAGTGAGGGCTGAGAGGTGCGCCCATTTGTTCTCAGGTCTTCCTCAGTATCCAGCAGTGTCTGGGATGCCCAAGACTAAGAACTGATGGGTCTGCTCCCTCTTCATTCCCAAGGACTGGGATAGTGGCTTCCCACAACCAGATGCCCACCCAGCGGTGTGGAGAGCGCAACAGTCTCCCAAGACTATAGCTGTCTTCAGACACACCAGAAGAAGGTGTCACATCTCATTACAGGTGGTTGTGAGACAGCATGTGGTTGCTGGGATTTGAACTCAGGACCTTCAGAAGAGCAGCCAGTGCTCTTAACCTCTGAGCCATCTCTCCAGCCCCCAACTACTGTCTTAATTAGGGTTTTATTGCTGTGATCACCAAGGCAAATCTTATAAAGGAAAGCATTTAAATGGAGCTGGCTTACAGTTTCAGAGGTTTAGTTCATTATCATCATGGCAGGAAGCACGGAAATGTCCAAACATGCAGCTGGAGGAGCTGAGAATTCTACATCTTGATCCACAGGCATCAGGAGATGTTGTACCACACTGAATGTAGCATGAGCATAGGAAATCTCAAAGCTCACCCTCACAGTGATGTATTCCTCCAACAAGGCCACATCTCCTCATAGAGCCACTCCCTATGGCCAACATTCAAACACATGAATCTATGGGGGCCACTCCTATTCAAACCACCCCAGCTACTATTCATCAACCCAAACCACAGAAGCATGTATCCACCAACCATTTGTGAATAAATATCTTTATTCTATAACAGCCCCAATCTGAAAACAACCAACCAACCATCAGTTGGTATAGCAATAAGACAGTGTAATACGTCAAGATGAGTACTTACTATTCAACAACTTTAAAAGAATGAGCTATTGATACAGGTAATAACTTAGAGGAATTTCAAAATAATTATCCCATGTAAAAGATAGCAGAGAAAAAATGTCCAGCAAGTGCAAAGGAACCCAGGGAAAAGGGTGACTCTCTGCAGGCAGAAGTGTGACACGACCATGACAAACAGGAATGAGGAAATGGTGGGGTGCTGAGCTTGCTTATTTCTCTGATCTTGGTGATAAATTGATGAGTACGCACATAGGCCAAAACATTCTGTATTTTTACACTTTCAATATATATTTCTAACTGGTGCCAGTTCTAACTCAATAAAGCTGCTAAAATGGAGAGGATGCTTTAATAAGCACTAAAATAAACTCAGCGGTGTCTAATGGCACTCTCTCCCTCTCCCTCTCCCTCCTCTCCCTCTCCCTCTCCCTCTCCCTCCTCTCTCTCTCCTTCTCCCTCCCCTCCCTCTCCCTCTCACTCACCACCTCCCTCAACATTTTTTCTCATCTCTCCTAAGGTCCATGAATACCTCCTACGTCTCTGACTCATCTAACTTCTCACATTAACTGCCTTATGGGCTGGTTATCATTTGCTGGGCATGATCTTGAGCGACTCCCTTAAAAGCAAAGCCAACATCTCTGGTCCGCCCTCAGCCCTGGAAGAATTCCTTGCACGCACTAGACCCCCCACAGACACTGTGTTGATAGATTCATCTCCAGAGAAACATAGTTTGTGTTATTTTTCAGAAGACAAATTATAGGACTTCCTCCAACTCTTGATCAAGCTGATAGAAACAAATTCCTAATTTAAACTTAAGCAGTGCACTGCCAAACACAGCAATTTCCAATGCGAGGATTATTAAAGAGTCCAAACACTCCAATAAATCATGTGTGACAAAATGTGCTTTGGGGCCAAGAATTAGAGGAATTCTCATCATAACCCATACAATTAGCCAGCCTGGCCAAAGTCAATGTCTCAAGAGGAGCTGATTTGTAAATGTTCTCATTTGTTTCTTCATCTGTTTGTTTATGGGCAGCCATCCCGAAATGTGTATGAATAAAATGAAGCAGAATGTAGCCCCCAAAAAGTCACAGTTCCAAAGTAAGTTGGTGTCTCAGCTTCAGAAAACCTAGTGTTTATGCCAAGGTTTTGGTTCCATTCTATAACATCACCAAGAAATTGTGATTACACAAGGCCATAGCATAGGAAAGGTAGAATCGGAAGCAAATATACATTTCTAGTTGAAATCCACTTATGTCTGTAGCAAATCCCCCCACAACACCTGAATAAAAGGCTTTGGAGACTCAGTCTTACCTGGAAACTCCTTTTACCACATCTAATCCTATCCTGAGAACCCCTCACAGACCAATAGATGATTGAGGTTTGCTGGAAAACTTCTGGACCTTGTTCTCATGCTGTCTTTGACAGTACAAAGAGCCAGCCTCAGATGCGGCTCTCTGCTAATGTCGACACATTTGCCTTCCCAACAGAGTATTTATAGACTTAGGTTGGGTTTTCATGACGTGTAGGCAGAGGCACCCTAACCCAGTAGTGCGCAGGAGACTTGGCATACCGGTGCAACCATGCCTTGTATCAATAGACCACTTGGCTGCCACGCCCACTCCAGTGAAATCCCTGTCAGGCCCAAAAGCTTGACCAGGAATCTCAGGTGTACAGCTTCGAAGGAAGACAGTCTCCTGATATTCCTTGGCATCTCCTAACTTGGATGTGTTTCCAGATTTGTCTTTGTGTTAGTCGACGAAAGGTCTCACATGCTAGGTGCCCACCAAGATATGGTTTACTAATAGCTAGACAAAACTGGATATTGCTCTCTGACCTCCACCAATGTTCCAACATCTTAGCCAAACCCTGGCTTGGAATTTTGTAGGGAGTGTCACACATTCAGACTAATTGCCTTCGGCATTGATAGGGAGATAATGAAGTTTGCTGAATGTTACTTGATAATCCCAGGCAAGGTTAACTAAAATCCTCATTTCAGTCACTTAGGGCAGACCACACTAGAATTGCTGCTAAGCCACTCCCAGGGATTAGAAGACTGGAATCCCTGGGATTTGCCTCTGCTAGTCCAGAAGATTAGCAAAGTGGGCGTTTACTAAGGATAGGTGGGACCTTGAGCCGTGTGTGTGTGTGTGTGTGTGTGTGTGTGTGTGTGTGTGTGTGTGTGTGTGTGTGTGTGTGTAAGACAGTGTACCGCAAAGAGTTTCAAGCCTCTGCCCTCCTGGCAGGCTCACCAGCAGCTCCGCCCCCCACCTCCCGCTGGCCTGCAAAGGCCCAAGCAAGCTCTGAGCCTGGGGGTGCTGCACCGGTCCAGAGGAGATGGCTGCTGCTTTAGGCCCAGTGTGTTTCAGATGGCCTCAGATGTACCTTGACCGCTGAGCCGCCAGATTTTTCTTTTCTCTTTTATAATGACTGTAAAAGTCTGGTGCCATTTTGAGAAATACATTCAGATCCTGCACTTCCTTGGTTCGTGCCTGCCATTTTTTCAACCGCTGACCAAGGCCCTGTTTCTCCCGTGGGTTGAGGGGCCAAGGCTGGGATTCTTACCCACTGGCCACTTGGGTGATGCTGAGCTCTGCAGTCTGGTCTCTCACTGGCTCCCCACACCTTCTCATTCCTACCATCATGCCTCCCTAACAACACTCCTCCAGGCAACATTCTTCCCGCTCTGCCCTGCACAGTGCCTCCTTTCCTGCAGTGGTTTGAATGAACAGGAGGTGTTCCCACCACCATGGGTCTGTGTGTTTGAACGCTCAAGCCCCAGCGAGTGGCATTGCTTGGAAGATGGTAGAACCTTTAGGGGTGGAGCCTTGCTGGAGGGTGGGTCACCGGAGGTGGGTCATGAGGTTTTATAGCTCATATGTACTTCTGTGCACTCTCTGTCTTCTGGCTGCTGATGCCGTGTGACCAGCCAACCACACCTTGTCTTCATGTCTTCCCTACCATGATAGAACAGAGTCCCTCAAACTGTACCCCAGAACCAACCTTTCTTAAATTGCCTCTCAGTAATTCTTTTTCATCAGCAAGAAGAATAACAAATCCAGTCTCTCTATCTTCACTCCCAGCTACTGCTCAGCCCTGTCTGGCCATGTCCATGGTCCCCATAAAGGACAAATCTTAATTTCTAGTTTCCATCTTTCTTTCCATTTGGCAAGATTTGGTTTTAATCCAAAGTTTCACTAGTTACATTGGAACCATTCTAATGAACCATAAAATATTAAAAAAACAAACAAACAAACAAACAAACAAAAAAACCTTTTAAAACTCAAACATTGTCACTGTTCAGCTGTGCTAGACCCCAGGGTGTCCTGTTCAGCCCCATTCAACCATGTACCTTTTCTTCTTTTTATTCTGAAGCAGCATCGCATGAGCTACTCAAGCTGGTCTTCAGCTTACTCTTTATGCCAGACAACCTTGATAACACAACGCCCCAGCCTCAGCTTCTGAAAGTGACTGGTTACTGGGATGACAGGTATGTTGTTGCCACCAGACCCAGTTCAGATGCCAGTCTTACTCTATTTTTTCCCAAAACAGCGTCTGTGGGCTCCACATCCATTAGTTGCGCCTCCCACTGTCTGGAGGTACCTTTCCAGGGTACCTCTGCAGTGTTCTCTTCCACCAGCCCCTGCGGCCACACCAACTTCCATAATGTAGAATGAACAAAATATTCAGTGAGTATTTGTCAACCCAAGAATTTGATGCTAATGACATACAGTTAAAATTGGACAAACAATTAGCTCCAGGTGGCAAATCCCTACAAAAATTAGGGGCTGGTGAGATGGCTCAGCGGGTAAGAGCACTGACTGTGCTTCCGAAGGTCCTGAGTTCGGATCCCCACAACCACATGGTGGCTCACAACCACCCATAATGAGATCGGACGCCCTCTTCTGGTGCATCTGAAGATAGCTGCAGAAAATTACGCTGGAGTGAGCAGGGGCAGAGCGAGCTGGGCCCGAGCAAGAGGTGCCGGAGCGAGCAGGGCAGCCAGAGGTCCTGCAGAGATCAACAGCAGCCACACACATGATGGATCACAGTCATCTGTACAGCTACAGTGTACTCATACACATAAAAATGAAATAAAATAAATCTTTAAAGACAAACATTAGAACTGGTCTTCCACACCCACACGGGCAACAGAAGCAGAGAGTGCTGCTGTGCACGCAGGTCACTGCTGTGCAGTACACAGAGGTCGTCGTGTGCCTTCTGTCACTCAGCTTATTCTGGAGGCAGGCTTCCTTCCAACCTTGGCTTTCTATTCCTGTAAATTTATTCTAACTGCACCACCTCTGGAATTCACAGTACCCACTTCACCAGACATGACTCATGCTGGGCATAAAGCAACTTCTTCCATTTGGACATCATTCAGAGGCATTAAACAGAGAGATTCTGAACAAATCCGACACCAACAACAGAAAAAAATAAAAATAAAAAGGTCCCGTGGCTGTGAGTGTTCATCCACCTGTACCCTCCCCTCAGTCAGCTTTCCAAAGGATAACTATGAAGCAGAACTCTAAGCTCCCTGAGTATGAGGTTGCATCTAAGCTTCCTTTACATAATGACTTGAATTGGCTTGGCCTGGTAAGTATTCAACACGTCCAAACTGAGCAGGCATAGCCATGGAGTTGAATCAGCACAGACTCTATGAATACATGTATATGTGTTAGTTATGTGTAAGGCTATGTGCATTTATGTGCATATTCATGCAGATACATAGGAACTGAGGTGGTCTGCACTACAGGTGTCCGTGAGTCGCTGTGTTTGATGACCGCCATGCAGACACATGTCATTCATTCATTTAATCGTCTGTAAAGTTGCAACAAACCAGATATCATTCCTAAGACTGGAAAGATTTGTGTTTTTACAGTTGCTTGATTTTCCTCTCTGGAAAAAGAGTGAGTAACATTCTCTCCTGCTGACCACATCACTGTTAAAGAGAATGTTTGAAACACTAAAGCGTAGAAGGAATAAACCCTGTGCAGGCTCCAGCGTCAAGGAAGTACCAAGGAGGTGCTGGGAGACTGAAGGATTATCAAGTCCATACTTAAGAAGAGGTGGCTGGGCTGGGTGGCAGTAATTATTTAACAAGTTGTAGCATCTGTCAATGCTGGTATCAAAATCTGCCTTTAATCATTCAATCTGCATGTTTTAAATGACTCCTAAAGGTGGGACTCTGGCATATAGGCACAAAAGTCTTTGCCCCATGGAGAAGGTTTCATGAAGAAATAATTAGACAAAGTTATATCATTTTTAATGGTAAATGTACAAAAGGTATGATAAGACATACTCAATTTCCTTTTAGAATATTCATGTAAGTATGTCACTCCCCCAGTTCCAAGGTACAAGGGATTAGCATTATCCTGGCTACCACACTTACTCGGCTTACAGAGTCTATAGGATAAGAGTTCAGAAAGGGTGAGGTGGGAATCCCTGTGTCTACTCCACCCACACCATTCCCTTTCCTGGGAAGACTGGAACATCCAGAGGACAGTCTCTTTTACAGATTCTATATTCTCATGTCTAGTACCTTGACTGAGATAACACAGACTACAATAAGCTTGGGACGTTTACCAGAGCCCCAGTGTGTGGCCTTGATGCATAGTATGACTCCTCATAGCACAGTGGCCTAGGAGTAAGCATATATCTTACTTAGAAACCTAGAGTTCTAAGAAAAAGCATTCCAAAGAGCAAGACAAAGAGCATGCCCTTTAGAGCCTGGACCTGGCAGTTATACACCATTTCCCATAGCTCACTGATGGAGTATAAGACTGTTCAGATCCAAGATTGACCGCAGTGCTCAGAACCCACCTCTAGACAGGAAGGAAGCTGAAAATGTTCAACTCTTTGAAACCACCATGCAGCCAGACATGGGGGTGCACAACCATAATCTGTACACACAGGGAGCTGAGGCAAAAGGATTACCATGAGTTCAAAGCCAGAGTAAGATACATAGTAAATTATGTATAGACAAACATTGACTATATAACAAGATCTTCTCTACACACACACACACACACACACACACACACACACACACAAGAAACCAATCATGAGAAAAGACTTATCCCAGAATAAAAACAATCCATAGGCTCTATGGACTTTTTTAAAAGATTTATTCAAGAAAGAAACAATGGTATAGCAAGAAAGTCCAAAATCAGCGGCCAAGTGTTTTTGACTTTGGTGAAATGCCCCCTTGGTTCACAACATGACAAAGAATTGGGAAAGAAACCCACTGTGTGCAAAAAGGGTCAAGCTCATTACATAGACTTTTCTTTAATGGAGTTAATACACTAAACCAAAATCTTTGCTAAAAGTCAAGGCGAGAGACTATGTCTGAAAATCATTTGGTTTAAACATCATTGGTCACTTTCTGAAAGAGGAGGTGAGGAGATTCTCCATCTACTCATAAAACTATAAAGGTTGTAAATGTCACATGGGACTGAACGTGTAGCATGTGGGCTCACCCCCTATCAAGGCTGCCATAATCCTACATGTTAAAGAACGATGGGGTTGAATGGAGTTGAAACTGTCTTGTCTGTAGATTTTCAGGAACACACTTTTTTAAAAATACATAAGGAAGGGAAGGATGGATTAATTTAGATTATTTTCCATCCCTTATTAAATATTTTCTTCATTTAAAGTTGCTTACCTATCTGCGAAATGGAGTACCAATTTAAATAGAACTTCATAGTGATTTAATATTTGAGATCAGATGGATGTTTTCCCTTGTAGGAAGTAAATTGTATGACACACTACTTTTTTTTTTCATCGTTTGTTTAAGAAGTAGCTGGGACAATAAATGATTAAAATTTTCTTGTATTTCCAACTGAGGAGGAGTATAACCTTATAGGAATACTTTTTTCTATTTTGCATAATTTTTTTTTAAAAAATAGTCTTTTAATTTATTTTTATTGATTATATGAGAATCTCTCACCATGCACCCCAATTGTGCTCACCTCCTAGTCCTCCCTTATCTGTTCCCCATTCTGCCATGGCCTCCCTTCCACCTCAGGAAAAAAGAAAGGGGAAAGACAAAAAGAAAAAAAGTCCATTTTGTGTTGACCATGTTCTCACTGGAGCATGGTGGTTAAATTCCTAGTGGCCAGCCTCCCAAGAGAGAATAGGGGGGTGGGGCCAGCTGTCCTTGGCCCACACTACCACTGGTGTCACTCTGAGGCTGCTAGTTAGGGACAGGGACAGCTCTCCTCCGCTCATAGACAGTAACATAGCTTCAGGCAGCAGCCCAGACCACGGGCACACAGCTGGGCTTCAGTGGTAATAAAGGCCTGAGATATCAACAAGGCCGTATCAGGATCACCAGTCCACTCATGGCCCTCAGCAGCTTCACAAGCCACCGGCTTCAACATGGCCTCAGGTAGTTACATGCCGCTCATCTCGGGATAGCCCCACAAAAGACATTACCAACACATCAGGCAGCTACACAGATTGTATTACATCCACATGGATTTCAGGTTTCATTGTGGTCTGGGCCACCAGCATGGACCACAGACATCAGCACAGCGTCAGGTGGCATTACAGACCACGACAGTGAAATGAGGAGGTCTGTTCCAGAGAGTGAACTTTTCCTCATCTCAGGACTTCTGTGTGGCCCAGAGCCTGGGGATCCTGTGACTGGGCACAGGTTTGGGGGGCTGGGGCTGTGTCTTCATGAGCTCAGGCTGCTGTACATCATCCCGTGGACCCAACAGGGCAAAGACCATATATCAACCTCAACCCTGTCTCTCACCTGTCACCGCTACTGTATCTCCTGTTCTGCCTCTCTCCATAGCACATGCGCCTCTCTGTTTTTCTACCTTTTCCACCTCTGTGTCATGCTGGTGCCTGCCCGTATGGAAGTTTTTATAGTGACAGGAATGAGTCTCCATTGGGACAAAGCGAGTGGGTGCAGACAATGCTCGGCTACCTTTAGAAACAAAACTACACTACAGGAGAAGTTTGAACGCTTAATCTGGAGTCACGAAGGTGTGAAGACACAGCGTCCTAGGGCTGTACAAATTTAAAGCTGCCCTTGGAATCGCACAGTCTCTCTGGGTCACTGGACACATGACGGAGGGTCAAAAAATGCCGCAAGCGGCAAATGATATGTGCTGCTGCTCACCGGCTACCCCCAACGTCTCCTGTCTCCTTTATTTTCCAATCTCCTGCTCCTAGAGGTAGCTTGCAGTCACGTGAACACCTACTTCCGGCCCTCACAGCAACATGTACGTTCCCAGATAAAATGAAGCTGAATCTGTCTCTATCTCTTGTCCCTCCCTCCCACCCTCTCTCATTCCCTCTTCTCTCTCTCTTCCTCCCCCACCATAATGAGACGCTAACACTCTATGAAGGTTGCACATGTCAGGTTTTGCATAAGCAAGGCACTAATTCTGTTGTGTGAAGATGCTTTCCTCCTTCAGCACAGCTTAGCTCAACCTTACTAAGAGCATAAGCATTGTTTCTCGTAACTCACAGGTTCATCGTAAAGCTAAGACTATGACCTAAGCTGTCTTGACTAACACACCAGGTCCATATGTTATCACACACAGAAGAGCCAGCGCAGACACCACCAAACCAAATCTTAAGCAAAAAGCACTCAGATGAAAACAAAAACAGATAAATGGGGGTCAGGCTGATAAAAGAGGCTGTACCCAAAATCTGGACCCTAAGAAAGGCCCCAAGAAATGCAGACTGGAGCCCTGTGCCTCACATCCAGATTAATTTAACACAGCGTACAATTTTTTTTTTAAAGCAACAAATTAGGAAAAGCGAGTTCTGGTTGCTAAGCAACATCATTGTGAGGCTCTTTCTTTACTGTCAAGACCATTCTCGCCATCTTCTTGGACCAAAGTCACAGAGACCTTAGCAGCAGGCATATATTTAGTTGTGACATCAATAGACAGCAAGCAGATTTTTCCTGGAAATACCGAGGAACAAAAGCACCCAGCGTTCTGAGTTCCCAAGTAGCCATGCCGCATGCCCACGTGGCACTGTCTGTTCTGAAGCACAACTGTTTCTCTGTACAAACAAGTGAAGGAGCTCTTTCACTGGTGTTAGAAGAGATGCAGAAATTTTGCAAAGTCCCGCAAACTTTGTTCTCTTCCAAGGTCAGGAGGGGCTTAGCTGAAACCCACCCAGTATGAGTTCATTGTCTGCCTGAAAGCCAAGGAGCATAAGCTGAGGGAGAATCCTCTCTGTTCCCTCTCTTCATGAGAAATGGATGCTTTTGCCTATGGTAGCTTTTGATGGTCATGCATCACTCCAGTGTCAACCAACAGCAAAGCTGACAGTAAGCACAGACAAAGACACATACTGGAACTGCCCTGGCTACTGCCACCACCACCCAGAGCTGCTGTGGCTCTGGCCTTACACTGTCCCTTCCCCTTCTTCCTTCCCGGCCAGCTTCACTGCGTCTTCATTGGGGTGTACAAGAGATGTACAGCTGTGCAGCCCTTACCCAACTGCATCCCTGGCTCCATAATCAAGATTGCCAGCTTCCTTGAACCTCATTTGTTGCTATTTTCCTCCGTCTCTAAGCAACCGGCAACTTCCCAGACAGTGGACTAGTGTATCGTGCCTCACGGACACCACTTGTCCTGGCTTGAATGAGGAAGTAGGATGATCCCTCCGTCAGGAATCTAGAAAGCATCTCGACCTCGGGTTCCTGATCACTTCCTTCCTATAAAACGCTGCTCAGAATTGTGAGGAACATTTGAGAAGAAATACTGCGATTCTTTAGGAAATACAACCAACACAAAAGAAGGTAAGCCAGACAGTCCATTTCACTCAATGCTGCCCTTATGGAAATATTACAGGTGATAGTGAAGCCAGGCAAAGGGGGCAGAGGAAAATTTTAGAGACGGCGCTGGGCTTTGGTATTATGAAATTTGTCAGATGCAAAATGGCCTAGCCCTAATGCCAAGACCTAATCAAAATAATAACCATGAAGTTAGGAGGTTTGGAAGAAGGGGTTGACATCAGAACCTCAACGTAAAAACCTACGACGTGTGTGCCTCAAGTGTGAGGAGTTGTGACAAGTGGCAGGTATCCCCATTCTTCCCCCTTGGTGATGGAGACACCCTTGGCTTTACAGAAACCTATTTCCCACCCCAACTCTCCACATTGTCCTGGAAGTTACATCACATCCTACACAGAAGCAAAGACACAGTTCGGTGAAGAGCTGTGCTCCATCTTATCAGAGTTCCCACTTGGGTGCCCTGAAGCCACCTGTTTTCCACCTCCTGATGAATGGTTTTTATAAGCACAGTTTGCAAAGCACATCTTCGCAAAGTCTGGGCAGATTATAAACTTGGCTTCCTCTCTATCAATCAGCTTTGCCATAACATCCCTGAGAAATTAAATTGTTCTGCCAAGACATATACTTTATGAGGTTTCATATTATTGCCCTGGACTCTGTTCTTCTCAGGAGGCCTCAGAAGCATAAAGATTTGTTCAGCATTTCTCCAGACAGAGAAGAGAACGCTCCAGGATCTCATCCCTGCTAAAATCAACTAAAAGCAACAAAAACAATCCCCTTCAATTGTATGGAGCATGCTCATGCACAGACTCCCTGGACTACACAGGATGATAGTCAAGCAAGTAAAGGCTGTGACAAATTGTTCTTAGATGTTATAAAAGGGTGTTATTATAAAATCTGAGCTTCCACTCAGAAGGTAGATAATAAACAAATACACAGTTTTCTCAATTTGGATTCCAATTCTGAGGAAGGAATCTCTTCAGCAGTCAAGTGGACAGCTTGATGATTCAACAAGTTCACTGACCCTATAACAGAGCCCATTTATTGTCACTGAAGGACAGGAAGCATTGAGCCCCGTGGTATGGGGAATCCTGGAGCCAATTCAGACACATATGATAGAAGTCCATCAGTATTCTCTCTTATAACTTCCAAGTTCAGATATCTTCATGGAAGTACTTGTGACAGACGCTAACCACTTTTTGAGTGGCTCAGTTTCGAAATTGATATTAAATACAAATTCCTGTTGATGATATACAAGAGCTTTGTTTTCTGTTTCATTTCTAGACTCACCCACTAAAAAGGTAAATTAAAACTCCTAGCTGAGTTCAAGAATATTTTTCAAATGATTTGGCAATCCTAATGTTATTACAGTTTCTAAAACAATTCTAATCTTTTCCTGATTATGGCTTTCCTCTTACCCTTGAGTTTTTCCCACATTAAAATGTGTTAATCTGAGCAGCACAACATTCCTGTATTGAAGAAGTATTTCCTGAGGACTTAACATAAACTGCCAGTGTGGGACTAATTGATTTAGGAGGAATACAAATATATTGATATGATGTGATGCAGTGTGGTATGAAAAAGATAAGAAAAAAAGGATATGATCTCTATCCTTAATAATAATACTGTTTACTTATGAAATAATACCAACCAATTAATTAACTTAAGGACATTTAAACTGTTCAGCCCTCACATAGATAGAGCAAAAGATCAAATGAACAGTACTGAATGTCAAATGAGACTTGCATAGACCACTAAATGTTCTTCCCTTCAGGGCTTTGCATTAAAGTCCTTTAATGAGAGCAACCACCTCCAGCCCAATCTCAAAGTCAAGTCCAAAGGTGCTTTGTCTGTGACGTCTTAGCCCCATGCCTTGTTGGGATGGATTCAGTCACTTTTCGCTGAGTTTGCAGTCCTTCTCTTGTTGCTCTGCTAATATTGTTCATTAAATTTGCTTTGATTGCAGCTAATAAATACCATCACTCATAATGTGTCTTGAAGGCATGTGTCAAGGGTTCCTCAGGATCCCTGGAGTGGTTGGTTTCATCATCAACTTGACACACTTAGCGTCACCTAGGAAGACAGTCTCAGGAAGGGACTACCTAGGTTCAGCTGGTCTAAGGGCATGTCTGTGATGGACAGTCTCGATTCCATTAATTGGTATGGGAAGCTTCAGCCTAAATGTGGGTGGTTTTGGCCCCTGGGTTTGAGTCCTGGGCTATAAAGGGAAAAAGAGAGCTGACCTGGAAAGGATGTATGCAAAGCACGCCCTTGACTGTGGGCATGACTTGCTGAATCAAGTTCCAGATGCCTTGACCTCCATCCAGTGATGGACTTGAACCTGGAACTGTAAAACAAGTAAATCATTTCTCCTTTAAATTTGCTTTTGCTAAGGTATTTTATCAGTGACAGGGAATAAAACTAAGATGATGACACCTGCCCCCCCTTCCTAGGAGTGCTTTATTTGATCAACATTTAATAAACATTTGTTGACATTATTTAATTTCATCATATGCTGTCTTCATATAGAACTTTCTATGGGACTTTTCCAAATGAATTAAGCTATGAGTTTCTAACAGTATCTACTATTGAGTTATGCAACAAACAGATTTTTGGACATTTATTCTTGTTTTCTATAGCATATCTATAAGAATAGGATTTTTTGAGTCTAAAAATTATGGCACTACAACTTTTTTCATCTTTAATACTCGAACTTGAAAGCAAAAGGTATGGGGGTCACTCTTTAAACATGCACAGAATGTATTGGGGGAAGTTACTTCAGTTTCATCTTCATGAATTGGTAGGATTAACTTAATAAAAATGGCAATCTTGCCAAACTCAGTGTAAAAATTCAGTGCAATCCCCCATCAAAACTCCAAAACAATTCTTCATAGATCTTGAAAGGGCTTAAGCTTTGCATAAAACACACACACACACACACACACACACACACACACACACAAGGATAGTTAAAACAATCCTAAATAATAAAAGAACTGCTAGAGGTATCACCATTCCCCAATTTCCAAATTGTATTACAGATCAATAGTAATAAATACCAACATAGTATCAGCAGAAAAACAAACTAAATGGTTACATGTGGAAGAATACAAATAGATCCGTATCTATCACCCTGCATAAAACTCAACTCCAAATGAGCCAAAGACATCAACATAAGGCCAGATAGACTGCACCCAGGAAAAGAGAGCGAGGCCAGATAGACTGCACCCAGGAAAAGAGAGCGAGGCCAGATAGACTGAACCCAGGAGAAGAGAGCAAGGAATAGCTTTGAACTTGTCGGCACAGGAAAAGACTTCTGAAGAGAGCACTGTTAGCACAGGCGCTAAGACAGACAATTAGTGAGTGAGACCTCATGAAACTGAAAAGTGTCTGCACGGCAAAGGACACGGCCATTAGGACAAAGCAACCGCCTACAGAAGGAGCAAGATGTTTACAGATTGCACATCTAATCCAGGATCAATATCCAAAGTATACAAAGAACTCAAAAAAA
Organism: Mastomys coucha; assembly: GCF_008632895.1. Taxonomy (NCBI): domain Eukaryota; kingdom Metazoa; phylum Chordata; class Mammalia; order Rodentia; family Muridae; genus Mastomys; species Mastomys coucha. The sequence continues at coordinate 105,663,433 of NW_022196915.1, forward strand.
AAAAAACTAGATATCAAGAAAACAATTCAATTGAAATGGGGTACAGATTTAAACAGCGAATTCTCAAAAGAGGAAACTCAAACAGTGGAAAAGTAAAGAACTGTGAGAGGTATTACCATCCCCCAATATCAAATGTACCACAGAGCTATAGGAATAAAAGCAGTGGAAACAAATTGAAGACCCAGACATAAATCCACACCTGATTTTTAATAAAGAAACCAAAAATACATACTGAGAAAAAAGAGATAGCATCTTCAACCAACAGTACTGGTCAGACTATGGGCGGAAAATGCAAATCAAAACTACTTTAAGACTTCATCTTACACCTGCAATAACCAAGATCAATAGAACATGTGGTTATCTCATGCTGGCAAGGATATAGAGCAAGGGGAACACTCATCCGTTGCTGGTAGTAGTGCAAACTTGTACAGCCATGATGAAAACCAGTATGGCAATTATTCAGGAAGATGGAAATCAATCTGCCTCAAGATCCAGCTGTACCACTCATGAAGCATGCTTCATGCCACCACAGAGATACTTGATCATTGCTGCTTTGTTCATAATAGCCAGAAACCAGCACCTAGATCTCCCTCAATAGAAGAGTGGATGAAGAAAATATGATACAATTACACAATGGAGTATTGCTCAGTTGTTAAAAAATAAAATAAAATCATGAAAATTTTAGGTAAATGGAGCTAGAAAAAAATCATCCTATGTAAGGTAACCCAGAAAGGAAAAGATTATATATATATATATACATACACGTGTGTGTGTGTGTGTGTGTGTGTGTGTGTGTGTGTATATATATATATATATATATATATATATTTCTTGTGGATACTAGCTGTTAAGTCAGTGATAACTATCTAGAAGCACAGAGATTATGTATAAAATAAGGGAGTAGGGAGGACAGACAGAAAAAGAAAGGAACTAGAATAGATAAACATAGACAGAAGAGGGGCTGGACTTAGAGGGTCAGGTGGGAAAGGGAAAGAGAGAAAGAATTGAGGGAGGGATTATGGGTAGGGACCACTATAATTAAAGGTTATTTGAAGTATAGTATAGAAACCTAATATAGCAGATGCTTTCTAAAATTATATTTTGATGTATATGTATGTAGATGTACATACATGCATACATTCATACATACACACATACATGAAGACTATCTAGGTAAAAATCACCAAATAATGGGGAGATGCAGCCCTGTGGCGGTTTGAATAGGAATGGCGCCCATAGACTCATGTGTTTGAAAATTTGGTCCTTAGGGAGTGGCATTATTAAGAAGTGTAGCCTTGTTGGAGAAGGTGTGGCCTTGATAGAGTAGATGTGACACTTCTTGCTGCCTGTCAGTTTAGATGTAGAACTCTCAGCTCCTTCTCCAGCTTCCTACACACTGCCATGATTGAAATAGGACTAAACCATTGAAATAGTAAGCCAGCCCCAATTAAATGTTTTCCTTTATAAGAGCTGCTGTGGTCATGGTGTTTCTTCACAGCAATAGAAACCCCAAGTAAGATAAGCCCTTACTAGACAGTTTTTGTCACCAAATAAAGCTCCCAGTACTGGAACTAGGATACATCTAGTTGAGTTGTTGGCCAAAGGGATTCCATGGGAATTCCCAAACAATGTAAGCTGTCACCAAGACTTTAGGTTGCCCTTAGCAAATTTACTGAAAGACCTCATTGCTGAAGATAACAACTCATTGAACAGAGCAGATGAGCTGGTGCCTACACAGAGCCTTCACCCCTGTGTTCTAGCATCTTTAGGACAGAAAGAAAATCTGCATGTTACCAGAAGAGAGATGCAAACACCAAGCAAAGCATCAACCCTCTCATCTACAATGGAGTCCTTCCTGCAAGATAAGCTAGTGTGATTGTAGCATAAAGCTTGTGCGGGTAACCAACAATATCTTAGTTGATTAATGTCCATGGGATGGAACCCATTCCTGACACTTCTTGTATGGCCAAGAACCTGAGACTAGATAGCTCCGGTTAGATTAAATTAAATATAGCAATAAAATGACTCCTGACAGCATTCTATTACACTCAGGTCAGTGCCTTGCTCGGCCATCATCAGAGAAGCTTCCTCCTGCAGATGGGAGCAGATGCAGAGACCCACAGCCAGACCCTATGCAGAGAGTACGAGACCTTAGAAATCTCAGCCTTTGGTAGGGTATCTCCAATAAGTCCTTCAGAGCTCAGGGAACCCTGAGGAAGAAGGGGCAGAATAAGTGTTAGAGTCAGAGGGGATGGAGGACACCAATAAATCAAGACCTACAAATGAACATGAGCAAAGCTCACATGACCTCACAGAGCCTGAGGCAGCCCCACAGGGCCTGAGTGGGTCTGTACCAGGTCCTTTGTATATACATTATGGCTTCCACAGTATGTTTATGGGATTCTTGAGTGTGGGAAAGGGTGGGCCTCTGTTGCTTATGTCTTCTCTTGGGCTCATTTCCTGCTATTTGTTTGTTTTGACCAATTTTGATGTTCTAGTTTTTATGTTATCTAATTATAGTTTATTTTAAAAGGGTGTGATAAAGCCTTTTTAATCCTTGGTTTTCTCATTGTAAAATGTATCTACTTATACTTGTTTCATAAATTAATTCTGAAGAATAAATGAGAATATGAAAATAAATTGAGAAATAGTAAAATGATGCAGACTATTTATTATGCATCTGCATACGCTGTACTAAGCTCTCTGCATGCATTATCTAACTCACTTCTTATAAAAGGCCAATTTCCTATATTTTTGCTGTTATTACCCATCCCATCTTATTCTCTCTTGTGAATTTGTCTTTGTTTTGTTTTTAATCCTCTCATTTAATTTTGGTGAGGTTTCAGAATGGAAAAAAAAATGCAGTGTTGGTGTCCAATCAGCTACTGGGGCTGGCCAGCATCCAGTGTTTGTTTAAACAAGGGCATTTTAGTAGAACAGTCAAAAGAGCTGGCTCTGATGTCAAACTGCCAGAGTTTCAAGCCAGATTCTAAAAATTATTAGCTGTGATATTTCCATATACTGTTCATAGAAAAAGGGAAACTTAAAGTAGCCCTTGCCTCCTTGGAGAGATAAGAAAGGTTTGTATCTAAAAACAATGGCAGGGTGCTACTTGAAGGAGGAGGAGGTAGAGGGGGAGGAGGAAATGGAGGAAGAGGAGGAGGAAGAGGAGGAAGAAGAGGAAAAGAAGGAAGAGGAGGAAGAAGAGAAAAAGAAGGAAGAGGAGGAAGAAGAGGAAGAAGAGGAAGAGGTGGAAGAGGAGGAAGAAGAAGATTCAAGAAAAAATGAAAATGATTCTTAGAAATTTACAAACAAGATCGCTCAGATTAAGTGTTGGGAGATAAGACAGAGAAACTCTGGGGTGGTGTGGAAAACATGAAGGGAAGTTAAGGATGTGCAGTCCAGTGTAACAGTTAATCTCAAATAAAATGACAGTTATAACTGGGGAAATGGATAGAAGGGAAATTATCAATGAAATATTGCAAGAAAATGGCTGGGGCGACTGGAGACACAGAGCGTCTGCCCAATGTCTTTAAAAAGAGTTGGAGCTAAAGATCGGGGTTTCAAGTTGCAAGGACTCATCCTTCCTCATAACAGCTGATTAAACTAGAACCACCAAAGGTCACCTCAGTGAGAACCTTCAGCACAAGCGAAGAACAGATAGATGCTCACAGTACACACATGCAGATGTCACGTGATCGGGGATCAGGTGGCTGTGGGTGCTGCCACAGCAAGGTTCGAGTCAGGAAGGCAAGGACGCCATGCCTTCCTTCAGAGGGTGAAGGGAGGTACGGACATGCTTTCTAACTTAGCCAGCTGCTTCATCGGCTCAGTGTCACTTAATGCAAGAGTCAAGGAAGATTTTGGAGTGGGAAACACGATGTCTCCAAATCTTACCCACTCACCCGGTGCACCCTTCCTAGGAGGTTCCTAGATAATGTGTTCTATTAATCTGAGGATGAACCCAGAAGGAGGGAAACCTGGAGGTGAGGACAATCCCTGGTGGACAATTCTGTGGAACCCTGACAACAGTTACACACTAGTCACAGAGAAGCCCAAATTGGGGCGCTGCAACCCAGGGGTGAGACTTGGTTATAAAATCACCAGCAAGACACTTCTGCTCTTTGCCTTAACCCAGAGGCATCACATGAGCCTAGCACAGACAGACTGCACACATACACACATGTGCACACACACGCACACACACTCACGTACTCACATACACATACATCTATGCAGCATGTTGCATATGTGAAGCAATGTCTCTGGTCCTTTGCAAATACTAATATATTCTCTTAGGAGCTTATAAAGTCTCAGTGTGCTTTTATTTCTACAGTCGAAGAAGCCCAGAGAGGTCAAACCAGCCATGAATACGAGGTCAAATTTCAATTCCAGAAAAGCCGGCTTAGAATCCAGGCTCTGTAATCATAACACCCGCAGAGTACTGTGTGGTAACTATTCATGAATATATGTATGCAAATCAGGATGCTTTACTTTTCTGTCTGTTCGTTATTCCTGTGGGTTGGAGCCTTTGAGCTCCTTTCTTCGGGTCATTCATAAAATATACACTAGGCTATTGTAAGATGGAGTCACCCCACATTGCTGAAGAACACAAGGACATCTCTCTCCTGTGTAACTGTATTTTTGTGGCCATGATGTATTCCCCCAACCCACCCAGCCTCCAGTCATCCCTCTTTTACATTAAAATTCCTGTTATGTTAGCTTCCACCTATAACAGAGAACATGTGGTATGTACCTCTCTCCTCTAATTCACTGAACACAGTGTTCTTGAGCTATTCCACACTGGTAACCATGGAATCTCGATATGGTCTCAGACTGGCAGGAATACTTATTCTCCCTGGAAGAAAACAATGTTGGCCTCCTCTTCACGGGTGGAGAGTAACCTCCATGCACCCAGAAGAGGAAAACTTGGGCACAGCTAATGGCTCTGAGCCTTTCTCTGCCAATGATCCAACATCTGGTCCCCATAAATGTCCTTATACAAGCTCTGCCTGGCCCAAGGTCAGAATACACAAGACCTGCCTCCACCCCAGTCCTGCAAATATGATGTTATGTTAGCCACTTTACTTTCTCTCATGAAACTCTAGTTCCTCGGTGGCCCACAGAGAAACCTCTCTTTTGTGGCCTCCTCATGGCAGTGCTGAGAGAGGAAACGGGCCTGCATATTTGCAAGTGTTTTGCACACTGCAGAATGATTTGTGAGCAGCAGTAACGACTATTACAGTAATTCTCCACTACGGATGCCTCTAAACTGGGTGAGCCCATTTCAAGGTCACCATGTCACATTCCTTGTGTGATTCCCAGATGTGGTTATCGGGCTCTTTGCTATTCTTGGATCCCTTTGATTATATCACAGATATTTGTTCCCCCCCTGGGAAAAACCGGCTGAGATGGGAGTGCTGCCATCAGCTACGCTTTCTAGAAGAAAAGCACAAAAGTGACAACCTTAATCGTGTGGCATCATCATCACGACCTTAGTTCTACATCAGTCACCATGGGAAGACTCTCTATAAACCGCTTCAGTCACATGACCTGAGGGCAGGGTCAACGGTGGCCAGAAAACAGCATGCTCGAAAACCAGCTCTCAGAAGAACCTGAAGCAATGAAAAGAACAGGAGACAGCCCTAGAGCCAGCCTGTATGCCTGGCTCATCTGCTGGCCCAGAAGTACTTTTAATCTGTACTTCATGTTCAAAGCAAAAACCTATTTCACAAAGAAAAGAGACTTGAGTTACCCGGGTGACATTCCCACTAATGAGGCCCAAGAAGAGAGGAGTATGAATTTGCTCTCCTTTTTTGAGACAGATCTCCCTGTGAAAGTCTCAGATTGCCCCAGATAGAAAGCACCGTGACTGTCATCATCAACCGCAGAGTTCCACTAGAGCCCACTGATTCTACACGAGAGCAGCCTGCACCCGTTCTTATCTCCATGGTGTTTGCTTACAACTCACAAATAAGCTAAGATAGCATCAATTCTATGGCCAAAAGGTCAGTGTCTGGTAGTCCATAGGTCTATAATATGAGTTAATTTCACCATAGCCAGGTTGTTACTGTCTTCTAGTTTGTACCTCTAAGAGTTTTCTTTGAAGAAAACCATGTTCCTGCACCCCAAGTTCATATGTTGAAATCCTTGCCTCTGAAATGCATGTCAGCTTGTTTGGAAGTACAAACCATTTTAACTACAGTTGACTAAGATGAGGCCATGAGTGTAAGCTCTAATCTAGTAAGTCAGATTGTCCATATACAAAGGGAGATTTCCCTGATGCAAGAGTTGGCACCAGGTGTTTCTGCATCCAACAGCAAGGAACCATCCAACACACAAGAGAGATGATGCAAAGACGCCAGGGGGAGAGGCCCATGGACAATCCAGGGGAGGGAGCAATAGCCATGGACAAGCCAAACAGAGAGATCTGGAATAGGCCCTTGCCTCACAGCCCTCTGAAGAAGACAGCTCTAGCCAGATGGTAAAGAAATCCCTGCACATATCTGAGCAGTACCTCTGTGCTAAGTTTTCTGTGTTTTCCATTCTGTTTGCCATTCTAACATCTTGTGAACCTCTGAGAGGCAGAAGTTCATGTATGAGCTCCAAGGGTCTATAATATGAGTTATTTCACCATAGTCAGGTTGTTAGATGGGTGGACATCTGTTCTGGCATAGATATAAAATGCTCCCAGTGGGTTTCTGTGTTTACACATTTGTTCCCCAGATGGGTGCTATTTTGGAAGGTTGTAGAACCTTGAGAAGGTAGGATGTAGATGGAGGAGCTGGTCACTGGGAGGCAGGCCTGGAGGGTTATAGTCCCGTCCCATGTTCAGCCCTAGTCTTGCTCTGCCTTCCAATGTACCAAGACGCAAGCAAGCCACCATATGCCCCTGTCACTGTGAAACACCAGACACTGTACCTCCTGCCATAATGGATCATCTCCCCTCACACTGTGAGCCGCTGTAGAGCCTTTCTCCTTTACGTTGCTTTTGCAGGGTGTTTGTTCACAGTGACGAGATTAACTGATCCGCATGCCAAGTACCCTATGCTCTTTCATTATCATTACATAGTTATAAAGCTGAGCCATTCTGACAGCATTGGTCCTCATCTGCACTGAAGACTTGTGAAATAAAAATCTAGGCTCCTTGTTTCTGTCTCTTGGTCACTGGTGGCTATTGTTCCATGACCTCGGGCAGTTTAAGCCCTTCTGGCCTGGGCCTCCAGGACACTAGCAGTAGGTTCATGGCCCTGCTCCAACATCAACCTCCACACACTTAACACTTCATTCAGCCCAGAAAACCTGCCCGGTCTTCCAGACCAGCCCTTTCTGCTCCCTCCGTCTTCCTTCTTCCCCACAGAGCACGTCATCTCTGTTCTTCTTGTTCACCAAGATAAACATAACATCCCCATCTGGAGTAAGAATTGTGAGCAGATTTGAGGAGCTATGCCCCAAAACTTGTTGTATTTCAAAGATTAACAGAGAGAGATGACTGAGAACTGACCTGATCCTGCAGCTATCCAGCTGGAACTGGACAATGTCAAGAGGACCTACCAGGACGGTGGCAACTATGAAAGAAACCACTGAGCTCTCTCTCAGAAAAAAACTACCAAGGGCAGACATGCTAGCACATGTGTGTAAACCCAGGACTCCAGAGACGAAGGCAGAAGGATTGTGAGTTTCAGGTTAGCCTGTATTACATAGCGAGACTGTGGCAAAAGAAAAAGGGCGGTGTGAAAGAGAAAGGTAGTATTGGGGCAGAATATGCTCAACGTACAATATATACTTGCGTGAAAATTAGAGCATCGTGTACTATAAATATATACAATGTGTTTTATAAAGGACAGGGGGAATTACTACAGGGGTTTGATAGCCTCAGTTGTCACTGCTTTAAATTCTACCTGGTGTTTGTGTTTGTTCGGAGGATGAAATGGGGTGACCAACTCATCTTTGTGGGCTCAGATGTCCCCAGCACTCAATGGTGCCCACACACACAACTCCTGGGTATACTGAGCACCAGGGAAAGCCAGAGCTCATTCCTTATTGGATGCAAGACCCCGTTCCCAACCCCCCTCTTGCCCCACAACTTCTGGTCCACGGAAGAGCCCCTACCCGCTCCTCCTTCTCTTCCCCTCCTGCTTCCTTTCCCAGGGACAGACTCGGCAGCGATCTGAAGGCCCTCCTGCCACCCTGCTCTTCCTCCTGTCTTTAGCAGACATGTCCCCCAGTTAGTTGCCTAATCAACCAGTCCTGTGTAAGGGTTTGGTTCTCAAAAGGTCAGATCCATCCAGAGACCCATTTGTCAACCATTTTCTTTTTCATTCTCCCTAACTAATTGTGTTGGGTCCGGTGTGAAAACCACCAATACATCTGCTGGCGATCTCGGAGAGAAGAGCGAGCAAAACCATCCTTTGAGTACAACATAGAATATGAGGCAGTGATCAAAGCGGGATGTCTTAAGAGCACCGAGGAAGGGCTGAGCTGCTTCGGTGAAGGGAAGGGCGAGAGTCAGCAGATGTGCCTCTAAGATTAGCAGAAAAGAATTCTTACTGTTCTCTTGTATCAGGTCCTAGCACCGTGATAAAACCTTCATGTGCTTCAGACAGGAATTCAGAAAATGAAGATGTGCTTTGCAGAGAGTCCTACTGAGATCAGCAGGGAGAAGAGTGGCTTGTTCTAATACCCCAACAAGAGAAGCTAGGCTCTGTGTGTGTGTGTGTGTGTGTGTGTGTGTGTGTGTATGCGCGCGCACATGCACGTGTTCACTGCTATATGTAGGGCTTAGCCTGTCATGTTAGCAACACACATATTGTAGAAATGTGGAGATTTTTACATCACTGTCTCCAGTAATTTCTGGTTTTCCTTTTTAAAGACTCATCACTAATTATAGGATAGTTATCCCAGCTGGAATCTCTTCTCTTCACTGGATACAACCAGTAAGGTTAAAAAAACAGATAAACGTTCTGTGTAGCATTTCAAAAAGCTAAATATTATACAAGGTCACTGTGAGTCACCCTTTCCCTTAAATTAACACATTACTTTGAGGTTCCAGGAAAAATATTCTAATACCTGTTTCCCTTTAACTTTAGTTATGAAATGGCTCCACGCAGAGCCCCATGCTACACTGCACCTCCAGTCTCCGAACTGGAACATTCACACAGGCTCATGTTGAAGCTGTCTAGAAACAGAGTTTAAAAAAGAAAGCACAAATCCAGGCAGATCAGGGGCCCACTGCTATGCACTCCTAGTGATCTTATGTTTAAATATAGCCCTTGGCAGTTAGGGCTTTGATAGTATATGAGGCAGATGTGTTAGCTCCACTGCAGTGGCCATTGAAGTCCAACGTGGGCTTTTGTTAGGGGGCCCACTGTAACCAATGCCCACTGCATGACGGCATGCAATGCCGGGTCACAAGCGAGGACTGATCCTTGACTGTTCCTACACACAGAGCTAGAGACATTCATCCATGGCTTGCGTCCCAGGGATCTCCTTGGCCCATCCTTCTTCCATTTCCACCCCTTTCCTCTGATCAGTTCAGGCTCAGAGTGTGCCTTGCGTAGGTCACTGTCTTCAGTGTCCCTTCCCAAGATTTCCACTACAGTACTTCATGGCAGCCTAGGACTGCGTCAGACTGACAGACCTCAGACCTGATCAGATGATCTTCTGATGGCAAGACTTTTCATGCAAAACCTCTCCAGCTTGGTGTTATTGCTAGTCACTGTCCCCAGGCTTCACGTCTGGTCATCCTGTGACCCTGCCTACTGTGACAGTTGCTGCTTTCACACCTCCTGTCTCCCCTTATCCAAGATTTTCCATCTGGGGTATTCCTGCCGGCCTTCCTTCCTCACACATTCAGTTACTTCCCACTCCTCCTTGGGTTAAGAAGCACTTCTCAGCCACGCCTGCTTGGCCACATCAGCCCCTACTCTTCCTCTGTCATGGCCTCTGCTACTTTTATATCTCTGTCTCTACCATTCAAGCTGTGGGTCTTAATGAACAGTGACCAACGACTTTAATCCATGAATGTTGCTACAACAAAAAGATCTGAGGCTGGGTACGCTATAAAGAACACAAACTTATACCCCGTGGTTTCAGAAGCTAAGAAGTACAAGCTCAAGATGGTGGCAGACTTAGTGGCAGGCAAGGACCCACCGCACCACGGCCATCTTTCACTGCAGCTTCCTCATGAGGAAGAGAGCAGAGGGACAGAAAGAGGTGAGGAAGAGCCCTCTGGCTCCCACCCACGACAGTGACGCTCTGCTGACGTCACCACTTCATGAAGGTCCCCCTCTGACTTGCACCACAGTGGGGATCCTGTTACAACACGAGCCTGCAGGAGGCACTCTTGGATCCCTTTGGTCTGAGTCGCCGAGTTCCACCCCAGCAGGTCTCCCACAGCCAACTTAGTTGTCAGACTGTCGGTCACAAAGAAAAACAGTAAAGATTTTCAGTTATGTCCTGGGGTCCATCTGATCCCTCTGAATTATGTTTCAGCTTTAAGGATGGGTGTGATCATCATCTCTGTACAATAGTGCAGGTTCCTTGGGGGTGAGGGTGATGAGGGTGAAGGAGTCCATACCCACACGCACACAGAAGCCAGAGGACGAGGTCAGGTGTCCTTGTCTATGGCTGTCTACTTTAAGGTAAGATCTCTACTCAACCTTGAGCCAGCAAGTCCCTGGGGCCCTGTAGCAGTACCCAACTAAATACTCAAATTGATCTCAGCGGCTGCATTTCTCACTACCTGCCCCAATATACTAGGTTCCCGAATGAAAGCCACATACACACAGCCTTTATATTTTGATATGCCTAAAACAGCTGGGCCACTCCCTAACCTCCACAGGGCTAATCCACCTCCCTCCGATATCCCTGAGTTATTACTTACTAAATTCTATATTCCATCTTTGCTGCCCCAGACCCAGTCGGGCCACTCTCAGGGCCACTCTCCCCCAGCTCTACGTGGTGGCTATGCTCTCTGTCCCACACCTACTCAGGTGTGGCATCTCTCCTCTCCTTCTCCCAGAATAGCAGGTCTCCTTCTTTTCTCCTTTTCTCTTTGGGCCTAGCAGGGGAATCCTAACAGTCCTGCCTCTGTCTGCCCCGCCCCGCCCAACCACGGTCTGCCCCGCCCCGCCCGACCACGGTCTGCCCCGCCCCGCCCAACCATTGGCTGTCAGCATCTTTATTTACCACGCAGAACCAACCTTACCAAGCAGGGTCTCTGAGTGTCTTATGTGCAGACACTTGTGTGAACAGTTTGGGGGACCCAAATTAACATAAGAAAACAAGCGGCTACAGGGCCCTCCTGCCTCTGCCCCTTCAGTGTTGGGTTTGCAGACCCCATTCTGCCAGGCCCAGCTGCTTTTGCATGCAGGCTAGAGATCTAACCTCAGGGTCTCCTCCTTCCCACAGAGCCATCTCCTCATCCCTGGAACACAGCTTTCTAAAAGAAATGTGTAGCCCAGGCTGGTGAGATGGCTCAGCGGTTAAGAGCACTGACTACTCTTCCAGAGGTCATGAGTTCAAATTCCAGCCACCACATGGTGACTCACAACCATCCGTAAGGAAAAACAAATAAAAACAAAAAACAAAACAAACAAACAAACAAAAACCTATGGGCCAGAGCGAGCAGGGCCTGGAATGATGGGGATCAGAACAAGAAGGAGAAGGGAAGGGGATGGAGAGGGGAAGAAATGTGTAGCCTTCACAACCAGAATATCTGATGCACTATTTAAATGTGATTTTTAAATGAGTTCTGTGAAGGCAACAGCCTTCATATTTTAGTTTTACCCAGTTATGGCAAATTGAACATTAAATAAGCCTAGAGAGAAGAGGTTATGGTTCTTCGTCAATTTAAAGATGTTCTGGGGTGAGTGGCCTGACCTCTCTCCACTAGCACCAGGAGTTTTGAAGGCTGTGTAAGGTGGACTGAACTCAAAACCAAGTCCTCTTAATGAGGTAGAATAGTCTGTGGGTGTCTCTTGGCGCCACCCCCAGAGCAGGTCCCTTCCTTACTGCAGTCCTTTGAAATGTCAACCAGAAGTGGAACATTTAATACAAATGCAAGCTGAGTCTTGTGGGGACGGTGCTGGGACCGTGAGGCAGCCCTTACAGAGCATGTGCATGAGGTAGCCCTTACAGAATGTGTGCATGAGGTAGCCCTTACAGAATGTGAGCATGAGGTAGCCCTTGCAGAGCATGTGCATGAGGCAGCCCTTACAGAGCATGTGCTGTCTTCTGAGCCAGGCTTCGCAGAATGAATGGCTGAAGGAGACATTGTTTTGGTTAGCGTGTTCCTGAGGCACAAGGAAGTCCTCTTTGACTATATATTTCAAACTGCAGTGGTTTGAATAGGAATGGGCCCCATAGAACCAAAATCTTGAATGCTTGGGCATCAGGGAGTGGCACTACTTGAAATGGATTAGGAAATGGAGACTCGTTGGAAGAAGTGTTGCTGGGGGTGAACTTTGAGGTTTAAAAAGCCCATACCAGCCGGGCGGTGGTAGTGCATGCCTTTAATCCCAGCACTTGGGAGGCAGAGGCAGGCAGATTTCTGAGTTCAAGGCCAGCCTGGTCTACAGAGTGAGTTCTAGGACAGCCAGGGCTGCACAGAGAAACCCTGTCTTGAAAAACAAAAACAAACAAACAAACAAACAAACAAACAAAAAACTCCATACCAAGGCCCAGCATATGGCTCGCTCCTACCCCCTTCCTCCTCCCTCCCCCTCCCTCTGTTTGCCTGCAGATGTAGCTTTCTACCACTTCTCCAGCACCATGCTGACTACATGCCACCATGCCCCCCACAATAATGATAACAGACTAAACTTCTGATGCTGTAAGCCAGCCCCCAATAAATGCTTTCTCTTTAAGAGAGCCTTGGTCATGGTGCCTCTTCACAGCAACAGAGAAGTGATAAGATGACAAAAATCACGTGTTCTCTCTCACACACAGATGCTAGCTTACAGTGTCTATGTGCTATATGTAGAAGTGGGGCGGGGGGAGGGGGGAAGACGTGAAACTAGTAAGGAGAGAAAGAGGCTAGTGTTGACCAAGTGGGGAGGGTGATTGGGCCTATGCACAGGAAGGCAGAGAAGAGGCTGTGACAGGTGAAACTGCCCGAAGGTGACAGCAGGTGGCAGAGATAAGGGAAGAAAAACCAAACCAAATGCTGTTTGAAAATGTCTAAAACCTAACACTGTGATACTTATTGTTCTGATAAAACACCCTGACAAAAAGAACGCAATGGAGAGAGGCCTTTTTCTGACTTACAATTGGAAGGGATAGCACATCAGACTGGAAAGGCATGGTGGAGGAGCAAGGGGCCTGGCTGGTCACATTGTATCTGTTCTCGCAAGCAGAAAGTAAACACACTGCAGGCTGTAAAGCTGCTCCTAATGACTCATTTCCTCCCGCGAGGCTCCACCTCTTTCCGAGGCTCCACCTCTTTGCACAGCTTTCTCAAACAGCAGCTGGAAACTAAGCGCTCCAACATAAGCAGCTGTGGGAGACACGCCACATTCAGACCACAGCACTGTGTATGCTAATCAAGGTTTATTACATTTATTTACTCATGTGTGCACACATACATGTGTGCTGTGTGTATGTGCCTGTGTTTATCTGTGTGTATGTGCCTGTGTTTATCTGTGTGTGTCTGTGTGGGTGTATCTGTGTCTGTGCATCTCAGTGTGTGTCTGTATGTCTGTGTGTGTCTGTCTGTCTGTGTGTGTCTATCTATATGTTTGTGTGTATCTGTGTGCCTGTCTGTCTGTGCCTGTGTGTGTCTATGTGTGTCTGTTTGTGTGTGTGTCTGTGTGTGTGTCTGTGTGTCTGTCTGTGTGTCTGTGTATCTGTCTGTGAGTCTGTCTGTCTATGTGTGTCTGTGTGTGCACATATACAAACAGCATGTGTGGCAGGAGTTGGTTCTCTTCATCAACCCTGTGAGGACCAGATCAAACTCAGATGTCAGGTGTGATGCCTTTACCCCATGAGCCACCTTGCTAGCCCTTAGTTTTTGAAAAATAAAAGGAAGGCTCAGCATGTTAAAGCAATAAGAAGTCTTACTTGTCTGTCTCTAACTTTGAGGCTATCCTTGGACACCACATATTGTGTTTCCAGTGACTGTGTGTGTGTGTGTGTGTGTGTGTGTGTGTGTGTGTCTTTGGTGGAAACAATCGGATTCTGGGTTATGAGGAAGATGACAGCCATAAGCCACACAGCAGTTTCAAAATGCACCATGAGGACATTTCTCTGAGAGGATCTTTACATGGGAGAAGGGAAAAAATGGGCAGAGGTCAGGATGGGTAAGGAGAGCAAAGCAAGGATGGAGGAAGTGGGGGATGGCATGGAAGGAGGTTGATGGTGACACTACAGATGACGTAATGCCTAGCCAGCTATGGCTGACATCAATCAATAGATTATCATTGGCCAGCTGGGGACAGCTGCTCTATTCACATGCCACCCTCTTTCCACACAGGCCCAGTGTAGTGTTTTGAATGGCAATTTATGAACTGAGCTCCCTCTGGTACTGTGCTCACTGGGACGCTGTCCAAGTCTCTCAAGGTCCACTCTCCAACGAGAAGAAAAACGCACATTGATAGCACCCTAAGTGAACACATGGCTCTATTGAACACAAAAACGTAACTCCATACACACTACGACATTCTTTTTATTTTTCTGTTCCATTCCTCACCTCTCACTACTGAGGCAATGCTGGACAATTAGAAAGGGCTGCCATCCCTCTGTGACAATCCCTGAAGAAACAAGGGATCAACAGAATTGTTCTGGGTAGCCCTGCTTGATATAAACACTTCACACGTCAGCAACCCACAAGAATAATCAGGGTTCAGAGTGGTTTCTGAAGAGGGTACACACATTCACTGATATTTAACAAGGGCAATAGGGTAGAAGGGGGCAGAACTACACATCCCTTTGTGTTTTTCTTTAAAATACAAAGTAGAGAACACCCAGAGGAAGCTCCACTCCCAGGTGCTCTGACACACCCAGGATCAGAGACCTTGGTCACAAGCTCTGCAGCCAGTCCCACAACACCCAGAGGAAGCTCCACTCCCAGGCGCTCTGATACACCTGGGACCAGAGGATTTATTTTATTTATGTGTGTATGTTTTTCGCCTACATATTTGAATTGAACTCAGGACATCTGCCACCTGCTCTCTCTAGACCCGCTCACTCTGGCCACACTAATTCACTGAAGCTGTCTTCAGACACACCAGAAGAGGGTGACTGATCTCATTACAGGTGGTTGTGAGCCACCATGTGGTTGCTGGTATCTGAACTCAGGACATTCAGAAGAGCAGTCTGTGCTTTTTCACCAGTCCCCTTTATTGTCCTCTTACTGTTGCTCATTTTAACCAATAAAATACTGAACATTTTGAAAAAAAATGCAAAGTAGAAGTTTCCCATATTAAAGAATTTAATTGTGAGTAACTAGTTATCCAGCATTGCTAACAAGTGTCCCCATTTAGTGCCATGACGGTTCTCCACCCTCACAGAGAAAAGCTGTTCTGTGGTAGAATTCCATGTACTAAGACAAGAACCTGATATTTCTGAAGAAGCAAAGACAAGTCATTTCATTCTGATAAATTTTATGAGACAAAATGCACTCTGACGCTTGAGTGTAACTTAAAAGGAGGATAAGCAGTCATGACAGCTGATGGGTAAATAAATGTGTCCAGGTAGGCTATTGGGTTTGTTTTCATCACTCTTGTAAGAGTCTGAGAAGGAGGAAAGACATTGGACAAAGGAGGATGCATTTGGAGCTATTAGTAGATTGTGTCCATCTCAAAGATGTCCAGCAACACTCAGAGCTACAGCCACAAACAACAGAAAGAGTAGGGCCTGACTTGGGAGTGGGGACCAAGTGACACAATTTCCCAGAGATGCCTGAAGACATGAGGCAGAGCCAGGCAGTGGCGGTGCACACCTTTGATTCCAGCATTTGGGAGGTAGAGGCAGGCAGATTTCTGAGTTCGAGTCCAGCCTGGTCTACAGAGTGAGTTCCAGGGCAGCCAGGGATACACAGAGAAACCCTGTCTCAAAGAAAAGGAGAAAGAGAGAGAGAGAGAGAGACAGAGAGACAGAGAGACAGAGACAGAGACAGAGACAGAGAGAGGAGAAAGAACTGGCTTATAAATGGCAGATATTCATGTTCTACCACATGCTTCTAGGATATCAGAAGGAACACAGAAACAGTATACCCTGGGGAGAGTGGCCCCAAAACTTCCCCCAAGCAACCTCAGATGAACATCCCAGGCCATGAGTAACCGATGCTGCCGCCACACTCCTGGTGTAACCCTGAGCCATGAGTCCTCTAGACCTTCACAAGTCTAGGCTGGGCTCTCCAACACTGAGTTCTGTTCAACAACCTTGCATAAAATCATAAACACTGGCTACAAGTTCTTCGTATCTCTTCCCCTAAAGAGATGGCATCTATATTCTTCTCCTCCTCAAGTCTACCCTTAGTCATATCACTAGCTTTAGCTCACTGTCCACAAATAGACACTTGGAAAGGGCTTGCTTCTTTGGGCTCGTCCCTCCCAGACAGCCAGGGAGAGCCAACTCAAAGCTGAACAGACATACCTCAACTGCCCACATAATGAGAGTCAACCACAGTCCATGCGAGTGAGACCACCTAGAGCCAACCAGCCTCCTCCCATATCCCTAAGCCCTGTGAAGTACCTTGTGGTGGTCTGACTGTGTATATCTCTCTAGTTCGTATCCTGAAATCTAAAGCAGTATTAAGAGGTAAAGACTGGGACCAGAGGTATCAAACAAAATGAAGATTGTAGGAAAAGCCATATAGGAGCCTAGTATTTTAAAAACAAGCTTTTAAAAAAATGGCTTATTTAAGGACCTTAGACAGAGATGTGGTATAGGTAGAAGTATTGCTCCCAACTATCATAGGGTCATTAAGTCAAAATCCCAATACCAGGTATGGGATGGCTCTCTATGATCTGTTAGCCAGGGAGCCTCCAGAGATCCCAAATCAATATAGGCTATCATTGAGGCCAGAGAGATGGCTCAGTAATTAAGAGCACAGACTGTTTTTCCAGAGGTCCTGAGATCAATTCCCAGCAACCACATGGTGGCTCACAACCATCTATAATGGGATCTGATGCCCTCTTCTGGTGTGTCTGAAGACAATGACAGTGTACTCATATATAAAATAAGTAAATCTTTAATATATATATATATATATATGTATATATATATATATATATACATATGTGTGTGTATATGTGTATATGTATACATATATATGTATGTATATATATATAGGCTATTATCACTGCTCTTGGATTCCCACCAGAACTACACAATAAGACACTGAAAGACAATATACACACAAATCAACACAAAGAAATAAGGTTGGAACTGAGCTGGGAGTCCCCTCCCTGCTGACCAGTGCTCATAGTTCCAGAAGTTATTGCAGCTTATGCAGGTTATTGCAGGCGAAAACAACAATATGACCCAGCTGTGGACCTATGTGCTACAGTGCAGACCTACCAGACAAGACGTTGCTCACTGGTTCAATAGTGGTACAAGTATTTCCTGGTTGGACACGAGACTGACTTTGTGGAAGGTAAAACAGCCCTACTACTATAATCTGGCCCCAGGTCCACAGAGACCCCATGAACACAGACAGTGCTGGGGTCAGTTAGCTCCTACAGGAGCAAGTATCAAGAGAGTATGGATAGAAATCAAGATTTCATGTGTAGCTGTAGGTTCTGCCACTGTTTTGAAAAGGTAACCTATCTTCCTGTAAACCACCTTCATACTTTGATTACAAACAAACAAATATATATATTATAATAATCTATGCATCGATTTAGATGCTCTTCTCTTCCCTTGATTTTTCTATCACTAACACCATGCAGTATTTAGTGCTGCAAGGTTACAACTCTTCAGTCAGGTACTGCTACTCTTTGTGGATGTCTGGAGAGGTTTTCAAAATTGTACACAGATAAAATTGTTAATGGAGCTTCTATGGTTGAATCTGATGGCTTTATAAAGAAAAGAGATAGAAGTCAACATTTAGACACACACACACATCCTGGCTCTTGTCACGTGGTGTTCTTCGTGACCTTGGGACTCTGTCAGAAACAAAGTCATCACCAAAGGCCAAGGGGCTTGCACAGTCTTGGACTCTGACTCCCTCCAGCCTCGGACCAAGCCTGCCTCGGGAATTTCATTATGCTAAGGATAGAATAAATCAGATAATACTGTCTCTCGTTTTTAGTCCTTGACAGTGTGCCCTGTGAAGATCCACAAGCTTAGAATCGGCCAGTGAATTTCTACAAAGTGCAATGCTGTGTCTTCTGTGGGATTGTGTTGAATCTACAGATCAACTTGTGAAGAAATGACATCTTGGCAGTATTGAGTCTTCTGACCTAACAACACCATATATTTAGGTCTCCAATTTTTCTCAGGAATATAGAGTTCTCACATGCTTTGCCAGATATTTAGCATGCTGATGTCAAGATGTTTTATATATCACTTATATTTATATTTTGGAATGCTCATTATGAAAATATAACTTTTTTTCTTCTTCTTCTCTTTTAAAACAGGGTTTTTCTACATAGTCCTGGCTGTTCTGGGGCTCTGTGTAGACCAGGCTGAACCTGAACTCTCAGAAATACTTCTACCTCTGCCTCCCTAGTGCTGGAATTAAAGATGTGAGCTACTACAACCAGCTTCCTAACCAATTTTCATGTGTTGACCTATACTGGGTAATATACTTAAACGTACTTCTAGTGGCTTGTTGTAGATTCCATCATATTCTGCTACAAAAACAATTATGTCATTTTCAAGTGTCTCCTCTTTTCAGTCTGAGGACTTTTCCCTTCCCATTCCATTCATCTTATTGTCTTCTCTAGGCCTCTAGTCTAAGGCTGAATATAATTTATTTATGAAGATGTTTATTTTTTTCTAGATCTTAAGGATATAAATTGTTATAACCTTTCAACTTTCCTGGAAGAGCATTTATAATACTGTTAATATTCCACCTTTAAGAAGTCACATCACTTTAAGAATTTTGGCATCACTTATCCTTTTAAGGCTTTTCTTTACAAATTTACTTTATATAACTGACATAAATTAACTCGGGGTGTATATTTCATCCTGAGTGTGTTTAGATAATTTAAATAGATTTGTCTCTTTGTCAACGTTGTCACATTGTTGTGAAGTTGTTTGTGACCTGTTATTACCTCTCCATGTCTGTGGTGTCTGTAGTTATGTCTCCTCTTTCCTCCATGATGTTAGTAATTTTTCCTGTTGCCTCTCTTACCTGAGCAGTCTTTCTCCAGGACTGTCAATGTTACAGATGTCCACAGAGAAACAACTTTTACTTCCAGTGCTTTCTTCTTAGTTGTCTGTTCCATTTATTTCCTCATTTCCATTTTTCTGCTCCCTTTGATTTCAATGTATGTTCTCCTATTTCCTTAATGTGGAAACTGAGATATCAATTTGAATCTTCTCTTTTTCTCTGAGTATTAAAATTTTCCTCTAAGAACTGTCTTATTAGCCTGCCACAAACATTGATATGTTAGGTCAAACATTTTTCAAGACAGGTAAGACATCATATCCACAGTTAATATTTTCCAATAAGCAATTATACTTTGAATATTTTTAAATTACTGTATATTTACCTAGTTTGTTACCATAGTTCCCAACTTTCTACCTGGCACTGTTTTCTTTCTAGTTAAAGGAATTTGCTTAACCTTTCTAGAGCATGGGACTAGCTGTTGTTGACTTCTGTCAGCTTTTGTTTGTCCCAGACAGTCTTCCTTTCAGCTGGGCACGGTGAAACACATCTACAACCTTAGCACACTGGAGATAGAGGGAAAAGGATCAGATGTTCAAGGCCATCCTTAGCTATATAATAAAAGTGCAGCCAGACATTCAAGGTCATCCCCGGCTACATGGTAAATGTGCAGTCAGACTGGACTACATGAAATCCAATCTCAAAAAAGAAAACAAAAAAAAAAAATCTTTATTTCTCAGCATGTATGAAGAAATACTCATTATTGAATTCTAGTTTAAAAGATTTTTAGGAATGATGTTTTACCCTATCCTGCCTGCTTCATTTCTAACAAAATGAAAATGGGCTATTATTCTTACCTTTGTCTTCTGTAAAAAAAAAAAAAAAACATCTAGTTTTACATTGGTCTAGTTTAGACCAATGTAATGGAGGAATTTTTCAACTGAGGTTCCCTCTTCCCAGATGGTGTGTATCAAACTGACACAAAGCTCACCAGCACAGTGTGTGCCCACTCACCCCAAGCTGTCCCGCAACTCATTAATGCTCTCTTTTCTTTTTGTTTCTCAGAGATTTTTACCTCTGCATCCATTTAGACTAAGTTCTATGTCTTCAAAATATGTCTTTGTAATAGACTATCTGATGTTAGATTTGTCAAGTCCATGTTTTATCTCAGAGATTATAATTCTATTTCTAGAAGCTCAATTTGGGTCTTTTTCTATTTTGTGTGTCTCTATTTAATACAATCAGCCTTCCCTTCAGCTACTTGAACATACGGGGTGCGATTCCAACTACTTTAACGTGCTTAACTGCTAACTTCGACACCTGTGTCAGTTCTGGATTCATTTCAATTCATTTTTTCTTCATTGTGCTTCTTCATATTTTCTCACTTCTTTGATTTATGAATTTAGAATTTAATCAACTCTTTATCAAAGTATAGTCATCTTGTTGTTATTTTAATAAAGGAATTGGAAAATCAATCAGTAGTGGACTAGATAAGTTAGAAACAGAAATACAAATATGATTAAATAGGAAGATGGTGAAGAATGAGGTCATTCCATATTTACAGATTGGATATCTTGCCTAACAGTAGATTACAAAACAACTTTTGTGACATTAAGAAAAAATATGCAAAAGGTTTGAATGTATGTGTGCATGTTATGCTTAATGTGTGCATGTCCTATTGATGTGTGCATGCTGTACTGATATGTGCCTTTTTTTTCTGCTTAGATGCAAAAAGAAAAAAGAAAAAAAAACTCTTAAAATGAAAGTGGGCCACTAGATGATTCAACAGGAAAAGGAGCTTGCCGTCAAGGCTGAGGATCTGAGTGCAATCCCAGTAATCCAAGAGGTGGAGAAAGAACATTGATTCACACAAGTTGTTCTCTGACCTCCCCACACAAATGAATCAAATGCACTAAGAAGACCTTAAACATCAAAAGTGTGGAAAGGATAGTCCCTTCAGGAGGGGAAGTAGGGTTGGAAATCTTGGCTGTCTCGCTGAGTGTTGGCATTTTCTCACCTCAAGCATAGAGCACATACTTCACTGTGAGCATGGAGCACATCTCACTGTGAGCATGGAGCACATCTCACCGTGAACATGGAGCACATCTCACCGTGAACATGGAGCACATCTCACCGTGAACATGGAGCACATCTCACCGTGAGCATGGAGCACATCTCACCGTGAACATGGAGCACATCTCACCGTGAACATGGAGCACATCTCACCGTGAACATGGAGCACATCTCACCGTGAACATGGAGCACATCTCACCGTGAACATGGAGCACATCTCACTGTGAACATGGAGCACATCTCACTGTGAACATGGAGCACATCTCACTGTGAGCATGGAGCACATACCTCACTGTGAGCATGGAGCACATCTCACTGTGAACATGGAGCACATCTCACTGTGAGCATGGAGCACATCTCACTGTGAACATGGAGCACATCTCACTGTGAGCATGGAGCACATCTCACTGTGAACATGGAGCACATCTCACTGTGAGCATGGAGCACATCTCACTGTGAACATGGAGCACATCTCACTGTGAGCATGGAGCACATCTCACTGTGAACATGGAGCACATCTCACTGTGAGCATGCAGCACATATCACACTGTGAGTATGCAGCACATACCTCACTGTGAACATGGAGCACATCTCACTGTGAGCATGCAGCACATACCTCACTGTGAGCATGGAGCACATCTCACTGTGAGCATGGAGCACATACCTCACTGTGAGCATGCAGCACATATCACACTGTGAGCATGCAGCACATACCTCACTGTGAGCATGGAGCACATACCTCACTGTGAGCATGGAGCACATACCTCACTGTGAACATGGAGCACATCTCACTGTGAGCATGGAGCACATCTCACCGTGAACATGGAGCACATATCACACTGTGAGCATGGAGCACATACCTCACTGTGAGCATGGAGCACACACCATTTTAACTTTGATTCTAAGTTGCTCTGCTTTGATAAAGTTAGTCATGTCTTTTTAGAAATGTTATTTTGGACCATGACTACTATTTCTGGCACTCTTTTATGAACTTAAGTAAATAATAATAATTACATAACAGAGGGGAAGATCCAGATCACAGCTGATACTAAGACAATTGGGAGACTGCTGCAGACATGAAAACACTTTAATTCATCAATGTTGATGAAAAAACCAACATCAGCCAAAAGCTCATGACCACATGAAGGTCTATTCACTGAGGAGAAGCAGCAGTTTTTGCTGGGCTCGTTTCCTGCTGCACAAAGGTCTAATGGAGGCCAGGGACGATGAACTGAGCTTCTGGAAAGACAAACGTTAGGAAGAGGAGGACAGGAAGTAAGAAAGCAGGAGAGTGGGGGCTGCAGACACTGGATCTACAGAATGCTCTCCATCATGGGCTCTGTCCTGGGGCTTCATGTTTACACCACTCATCTTCACAACATCCTCTGAATGATGACAAATGTTCCACATGCACACAGTGTCCCAGACATCTACCTCAAAGTTCAGCCCCCCCCCCCAGCCCTACGCTGTGAGACAGCAAAGGTCATCATCATCGAGATTGTCTATTGTTCCCCATGAGGAGACTGGGCCTTAAAGAAGGTACAGAGACTACCTACAGGTAGGGAAGGTGGGACTGAGTGGGCCCCTTGGCAACCTCGTCCCAGAGTCTTCAACATTATGCCGCTGCTACCTCATCTACAGAAGGCACTTTTTCACTCCCCTGGAACCAAATTGTGCCTCTTACAGAAAATTAGTTCAATCCATCTAAGACAAAGACTTCTTTTTGTTTGTTTGCTTGTTTGTTCAGGATGCTTGCTTTATTTCTGAGGGAGTGGCAGCTGGGGGGTGGGGAGGGGAAGGGACATTAAGGAAAGATTTGTTTCCTGCTTCAAAGAACATTCTGAAACAGAAGAAATGTATCCGCATTTGAGTTTAAGATAATGCTGATGGGATGCATGTCTCTCAACTTCAGTGCTTGCCTGGACAGTTGGTCCCCATAGCTCTCAGTCACATGTGAAAGGAACTAAACTTTAGTGTCAACAGCAAATTTAAATCAAAAATGCAACGTCTTAGACTTGTGGCAGGACTGGTCACTAAGGAACCATTCTGCAATAATGGTCTCAAACATTTATAGCTCATGAAAATGCACTTAACTAAGGTGCTGCTCATTCTAAGACCTGTGACGTTTGTGAGTAAGTGAGAAATCTGAAGTCTGGATGTCAAGTTCAGAGCCAAGGATCAGTAATTTCAGATTTGCAATATCTATAAATAAAATGCATAGATCGGATAAGAATTATATGGATAAAGCTGAATAGACAGTGCATACAGAAGTCAGGAACACCTTCTCATTACATGGATAATATTGAGTAGATGGTGCATACAGAAGTAGGGAACACCTTATTCATTAACTTTAAGACAAAGACTTCTAAGAAAGTACCAAGCCCAGCATAAAAGAGGCTCCCCCAGAGGGCAGTGAATTCCCTGGCATGGAGTCTTTGGCAGATACAATCTGTGACACACAATAAATATGAGTTGAATGAATCACCCAGTCAAGTAAGAGGCTGAACTCTGACCTCTATAGTCTGAGCCAGCTCTATGTATAACTGGTAAGCTCGGCATTAGTCTCCTTCCTCCCTCTTCCTCCTCCCCTTCTCCAAACCTACTGAAGAAATTCACTTACCCAATGAGCTTCCCATAAGCCTGGGATGTGAGTGCGTGTCCCTTGTCACACACTTGAGAGGCTAATAGCACATCTTGAGAAACTTGGAGCTGTCTGCTGGCAAGGTACCCAGCCATGACTGGCTATTAAATCTTAATCACAGCCTTCACCTGCAATCAGCAGCTTTGATTAGCTCTATTCACAAGTCTGTCAGGTCAGAAAT